>NC_091291.1:108441504-108742754 GCF_032444005.1 Ranitomeya imitator | reverse complement strand
TTTCCATTACAAAATAGGACTCATCCAGCATGTATGGCTACGTGGTGGAAGAAAAGGTGAAAATAGTTAAAGTTTTTGGAATGTGGGGAATGAAAAAATATTTTTTCCCATAAAATGTGCTATTATCATGCAAAAATATCTATACATATTTGTTATTCTCGTTAATGTAGCAACTTATAGAATTAAAGTATGCACAGGTAAATGAGAAAAATGAATTGTGGACGTGCTGTCTTTCATTCCTGCGCCCCATAAAAGTTAGGCCGGGGTCACACTAGAGAGTTTTACGAACGTATGAGAGGCGCAAAAACTGCGCATTGCACACGGACCAATGATTCTCTATGGGGCAGCTCCTATCTGCCGTATATTTCTCTGCCATATTTTACGGGCGTAGAAAATCGCAGCATGCTGCGTTTGTCAGAGTATTGTGCAAAAAATCCACCAATGAAAGTCTATGGGGGCGAGAAAAATACGGATTACACACGGACCAACAGTGTGACTTGCGAGAAATACGCAGCGGTGTTCTATAGAAAAGCCGGTAATTCAGTGCGGTGTACAGTAAAATCACACTGACAGGTTAGAATAGAATAGA
Source organism: Ranitomeya imitator (assembly GCF_032444005.1). Taxonomy (NCBI): domain Eukaryota; kingdom Metazoa; phylum Chordata; class Amphibia; order Anura; family Dendrobatidae; genus Ranitomeya; species Ranitomeya imitator. Next base: position 108,742,165 of record NC_091291.1, on the reverse strand, counting down.
TAGAATAAATGTCTACACATAGTATATATATATATATATATATATATATATATGAGACACCTATATACATATATTTATATTCCATACAGCGCTAGATAGCAGAAAAGCCGTTAATTTTATTGCCGGCATTTGCTATCTCCTTCCCAAACCCGACAGGATATGAGACATGATTACATACAGTAAACCATCTCATATCCCTTTTTTAACATATTCCTCACTAATAATGTTAGACGTGCCTGTGTGCAAAATTTGGGGGCTCTAGCTATTAAAATAAAGGGTTAAATCACAGAAAAAATTGGCATGGGCTCCCACACAATATTCTCCACCAGAGTAGTAAAGCCAGTGACTGAGGACAGATATTAATAGCCTAGAGAGAGACCATGGTTATTGCCCCCCCTGGCTAAAAACATCTGCCCCCAGCCACCCCAGAAAAGGCACATCTGTAAGATGCGCCTATTCTGGCACTTAGCCTCTCTCTTCCCACTCCCCGGTAGTGGTGGGATATGGGGTAATAAGGGGTTAATGTCACCTTGCTGTTGTAAGGTGACATTAAGCCTGGTTAATAATGGAGAGATGTAAATAAGAAACCTATTCATTATTAAACCAATAATATTAAAGGGTTAATAATACACACACACACATTGTGAATAAAGTAATTTATTGAAATAAAAACACACATGGGGTTGTAAAATCTTTATTATACACTTAATCCACCTGAAGACCTTCGTTCTGTAAAAGAACAAAAATAAAAAAGCAACAATATCCCACACCTTTCCGGCGCTCAGTCACGTCCCATGCTGTAAATCCATCAGAAGGGGTTAAATAATTTTACAGCCAGGAGCTCTGCTAATGCAGGTGTTGCTCCTGGCTGTAAAATCTGGGGAATGAATGGAATGCAGGGGAACGTAGCATCGTAGATTTGCGGTGCTGCGCCCCCTGCTGGTATAAACTCATATGAACTCTAGCGTGAGAAAATATTCAGAAAAATTCCCACGCTAGAGTTCATATGAGTTTATGCCAGCAGGGGACGCAGCACCGCAAGTCTACGATGCTACGTTCCCCTGCATTCCATTCATTTCCCAGTTTTTACAGCCAGGGGCACAGCTGCATTAGCAGAGCTCCTGCTTGTAAAATTATTTAACCCCTTCAGATGGATTTACAGCGTGGGACGTGACTGATCACCAGAAAGGTATTGGATATTGTTGCTTTTTTATTTTGTTCTTTTACAGAACGAGGGTCTTCATGTGGATTAACTGTATAATAAAGATTTTACAACCCCATGTGTGTTTTTATTTAAATAAAATACTTTATTCACAATGTGTGTGTGTGTGTGTGTGTGTATTATTAACCCTTTAATATTATTGGTTTAATAATGGATAGGTTTCTTATTGACAGCTCTCCATTATTAACCAGGCTTAATGTCACCTTACAATAGCAAGGTGGCATTAACCCTTCATTACCCCATATCCCACCACTACAGGGGAGTGGGAAGAGAGTGGCCAAGTGCCAGAATAGGCGCATCTTACAGATGTGCCTTTTCTGGGGTGGCTGGGGGCAGATGTTTTTAGCCGGGGAGCCAATATACAAGGTCCCTCTCTAGGCTATTAATATCTGCCCTCAGTCACTGGCTTTACTACTCTGGCGGAGAAAATTGTGCGGGAGCCCACGCCAATTTTTTCTGTGATTTAACGCTTTATTTTAACAGCTAGAGCCCCCAAATTTTGCACACAGACACTTCTAACATTATTAGTGAGGAATATGTAAAAAAAAGGGATACGAAATGGTTTACTGTATGTAAACCATGTCTCATATCCTGTCGGTTTTGATAAGGAGATAGCAAAAGCCGGCAATTGAATTACCGGCTTTTCTGCTATCTAGCGCTGTATGAAATAAAAATATATATATGTGTCTCAATAACATATATATATATAGACTATATACTGTATATAGACTGTATATATGTTTTCATGAATATTTGAGCCCATGGATCCATTCTATGTCCATTTTGCAAGGTTGCGAGAAAAAAACGCAGTACGGATGCCATACGGATTACATACGGTGGTTAACATGCGTAAAATACGCCGACACACCCTGCCTACGGATGACATACGGACCACTGTTTTGGGATCATTTCTGAGTATTACGCCTGTAAAATACGAACCGTATTTCCCTACGCTGAGTGTGACGCCGGCCTTAGTAAAATGAATCAGTAAGTTGTATATACCCCAAAATGTTACCATTGGAAAAATACAACTCATCATCACGCAAAAAAAACCTTCAGGAGCTAAGTCAGAAGAAAATAAATAAGATGATGCAAAAATACATCCTGCTGTCCAAAATCAACTCTCTCGTACAGGGGTCAAGTGTGTTTTTTTTCTGTCCTTAAAGCCATCCATTGAAGTGGTGATCTATGTGCACAGAACAACTGTATTAACGATCGTTCTGTGTGCATAGAATTTTTGTCAGCCTGTCTAAACAGGGACGTGGTTGGCTTGAGTAAATGTGCAATTATACAAAAACCCAGATTAAACTCCCTACCACTATAAACCCCAGACCAGACCTTCTACAGCAAGGATAGAAGATAACCTATTGATCGTTAAGGGTCCAAGCTTTGGGATCCCCAGCAATCCTGAGAATTAGGATCTGGATCCTGGAAACCTGGTAGTGAAGAACCTCTGTCTCAAATGCAGTCTAGGTGCACCTGCTCAATTTGGTTCTGTGACTGCTGGCAATAGTTGAGCTCTGTATTCATCTTTCTCCAGCAGACAATGAATAGAGGTGTGCATGTGCCACTGTTTCTGGCAGTCTCATAGGCAATGAATGGAGGTGCGCATGCGCCATTGTTTCTGACAGTCTCATAGGCAATGAATAGAGGTGCGCATGCGCCACTGTTTCTGGCAGTCTCATAGGCAATGAATGGAGGTGCGCATGCCCCACTGTCTCTGGCAGTCTCATAGGCAATGAATAGAGGTGCGCATGCGCCACTGTTTCTGGCAGTCTCATAGGCAATGAATGGAGGTGCGCATGCCCCACTGTCTCTGGCAGTCTCATAGGCAATGAATGGAGGTGTGCATGCGCCACTGTCTCTAGCAGTGTCATATGCAATGAATGGAGGTGCGCATGCGCCACTGTTTCTGTCAGTCTCATAGGCAATGAATGGAAGTGCGCATGTGCCACTGTTTCTGGCAGTCTCATAGGCAATGAATGGAGGTGGCATGCGCCACTGTCTCTGGCAGTCTTATAGGCAATGAATGGAGGTGCGCATGTGCCACCGTTTCTGGAAGTCTCATGGGCAGTGAATAGAAAGCATGTGCAACTCCACTCCATTCACATCAAGGCTTTGTGAAGCCCAGTTCTCGGATTCAGAGCTCCGTTCTCAGAATCGGTGAGGATCACAGTAGTTGGACCACCAGTTATCGGTAAGTTACCATCTACCCTACAGAATGGGGATAACTTTTGATTCATGTGTCTATTGACATAGGCTGCTTGCACAGGCAGACCGCGGTAAGCGATGTGCACTGAGTGATGTGTAGGAAATCATTCAGTGCCATTGTTTTCAGCAGTACAAGTCATGTTACAGGGCAATATGCTGCCGAGAATGATGAGCTTCTGAGCTGCTCGTTCTTAAGGACTTTCATTCACGATAATCTTTGAGTGTAAATTCAGCTTCATTCTTGCTCGGTTATATTTTATTTTCTTTGATTAGAAAAGTTATAAATTCTGATAACTGAGACTCGATTCAAGATTTCTTACACTGATTTGGGATCAGGTCATCACTTCTTACACGAGCTGACAATAGAAGCCACACGGCTCTGAGCGCTACGGCCAAGTGCTTACACCTAGAGTGATGGGCCCATTGTTTTCGCCCCTTACTAGGTGTCAGGTTGCATGTGCTCTATCCAAAATGGGTAAGCTTGGCTGAAGCTAAATGATGCAAAAAAAAAAAAAGTTCTAAACGAACATGATGGTAATTGGTAAGATAGAAATGTATTTTGTTTCTTGCTGTACTTATGTATGGAATGTAAACCAAAAAGGGAAACCTCCTATATGAGCTGGCAAATGTTCCAAAGAGCAGCCCTACTGCAGGGAAAAATAAGGAGATGGGAATATCTCCTGAGTCTGTAATGGGGGTTCTGTATTTGTTAAGAGGCTCTGGTCTTGGATCTGTATCTGTGTAAGGAAACTGCATTCCTCGAGGGCTGCAAACAGGTCATGTTTTCAGGATTTCCTTGCATTGCACAGGTGATAATTTAATCACCTACAGAGAATGATTCCAGCACCTTGTGCAATGCTAAGGAAATCTTGAAAACACGCATGGTTTGAGGCCCTCGAGGAATGCAGTTTGACACCCCTGGCGTAAGGGGTCTGTTCTGTGATCTCATCCATGGTTTGCATACATTTTAAGGGTCTATATTTGTTTAAAAAGTATGTTCAGTATATATGTAGGTGATCTAATCTGCGTTTCCTTTGGAGGTCAAAATTGAGGGTTTATATTTATTTGGGGGAGTCTTTTATTAGGGGTGTTGTCTAATCTACATCTATTTAGAAGTTTTTCTTCTTTATAAAGATCTTTGATCTCGAGTTTGTATTTATTTAGAAAGTCTGCATTTCTTTATGGGTCCGGTTTAAGGTCTGTGTTTATATCCATTGTCTGGTGCAGGTACAGACTGGGGCTGAAATTCAGTCCTGGCATTTGAAATCACACAGGTCCATGTTGTCCCCGTCCCCATGAACCAGATGTGACATATTACTAATATTACCCTGGATGGAGGAAAGGAAGATTTTCTACAAGACCAATATTTCTAATGATACCCGTGGCCTGCTGGGGTAACTAACGGAGTCAGCAACTTTGTGCTCCATCACAACTCTTAACAGTATGGGTGTCTTGAGAACACCGATTCTGATAACAACGTAGCAGACAAGGAAGCCCATGACCAGACTGGCTCAACAGGACTGGATTTTCCTTTTCTTTTTCTTTTTCAAAAGAAATTATGGTGCATACAAAAGAAAAATGTACATGGTCAACATGACCCAGTCGACGCGTTTCAACTGCACTAGGCAGTCTTACTCATGTTGCAAAGCTTGGTGGTCAAACTCAGACAAATGAGTCTTACTTACACACACAAACAAATAAGTATATTTTATTAATAATTTCTGTCTGCATTTAAATTAATAGTGACATCCATCCTGTAGTTCTTTCGGGCGTTCTAGCAGGGGAACAATGAGTCTCTTTACACTGGGTCTGTAGGGCTCTCAATAAGTTGGCAACTTGCTCTCACTGACAGTCTGTAGGAAAGTCAGGAACTCTTCGGTCACACCTCGGCTAGCCTACTGTAAACTGCTATAAGGCTCAGTCGAATAAGACAGTCTCTACATACGCCTCCCTTTAGCCCTTTCTCAAGCTTCCCTCTGCAGCTCTCGGCTCTACATGATCATTGCTTCACTTGTCTAATCAATCTGGTTCCCATCAGCTGTGCTCGGTCTTCAGGCTCATTCACACATGTATGATTTTTACGAGAAAAAAAAAATACTTTGATCAGACTTTGATCAAAGTTTGATCAAATTTTGATCCAAGTGTCAGTTTTTCTCGTACAGTATGTGGAGAAATAAGAAAGGTTCTCCAACTTCTCCTTCCTGACAGTCCAGTGTCATCGTAGAGTGGTCTGATTTTTTCACAGACTCATAGACTTGCATTGTTGATTTTGATCCGACACGGACCACTCAGTCTGCGGAAAACAATCGGACATGTGCGCAGAACCATAGTATATCATAGATGTGAATGCTGTTGGTGAAAACCACGAAGAGCACTCATACAAGAAAATCAGATGTGTGAATGAGCACTTAGGCTGCATTATATGAAAGCTTTTCTCTGGACACATAAACTAGGTACTAGCCCTGGGTATAAAGCCTTTGACCCAATCTAAGTACCTCTCCCAATCAACAATGAAAAGTAATAGTTCATCATCATCATCCCTAATTCTCTGGCAACTGTCCCTATTAAAATTACAGGCCTTATATTGTCATTCAGTCTGAACAAAATGTCCACGTCAAATGCCACCATTTTACGTCACGCAATGAGCTTTGGCACAACATGGCAATAACACAGCGATAGTTTAATACTCATGTATATGAACATAGACATAATAATTTATCATCATATTTAAAAGGATTATCAGAGTTCTTGTCTTCTACCCTGGGGCTGTGCAACCAACATCACATACACAGACCAATGAATCCGCTGTAGGAGAATGAGTTCTACTTTTGCACGTGTTTAATGCCTCTTTCTAATGTGCTTATACACAAGCTCTTTAATCAGTGCAGACCTACGTTCTTGGAGCAGGGTGGTAAGACCAATCAGAGTCCCTGATAATTAGAATGTTATGTTTTTACTTATTCTAAGCAGTGCCTTGAGGATGGGGCTATAAATTATTGGCTGAGGAAAGTGTTGGTGTTTGGTGTTGTACCAGGATCAGGACTATGACAAGGAGAACAGGCAGGAGTTCTGGCGACGGGTAGTGACCCACTGATCAACTGGCTGGGTTTACCCTGAAAGGGTGTGACTAAGTAACTGCCTGGTCATCACTAAAGCCTCTGATAGTGAAAACAGGCCTGGGTCCTTAGGGTAGTCACCAGGTGCCATTCCAGGGCAGTCCCCAGTCCTGCAGCAGCTGACCAGTGCATTAAAGCCAGAAATATGAGGCACAGAGGGCAAAGACACAGACAATCTGAGGACAAGGCAGGCAGTACAGCTTCAAAATAACGAGCCAGGGTCAGGAGCGGAGAGGTCTGACTAAACGAGTAAACAAGCCGGGTTAGTAACTGGAGAGTCAAAACAAATATGCACCCACACAGGGAACTAGTGACAAATTGCAGCTAGGACCTAAGCTCAGGAAAGGTGTGGAGGAAGGAGCTGCCTATTATGTTCACTGCTGGCAGGGGAATCTGCAGAACACAGGGGTATGAAATTTCTGGCCATGCCTCTCAATAGGATAGAGACTTTCCAGCAATAGGCGGATTAGCAGTGCTGGAAGTATTTGCACAAGGCAGCTCAGTGAGATGATCTGACACTGGGAGGAGCAGAGCAGTGCACGCAGTAAGTAGGATGGTACTTACAAACCGTTTGAGTCACCAGCATGACGAGTACACATCTGTAGGGATCCAGTGCTAAAATGAGTGGAAAATGTATAGACTGAAAGGGAGACATTTGATGTTGATGGGAGGTGTAGTGGGAAAGTTGGGAATGTAGGAGGCAGACCGACAGATCTAGCACTGACTACAAAGCCATGTTACTTGAAGCTTCTGTAAGATATCAAGCAGGAACGCGGGATGCAGTGACGGATGGGAGGCAGAGCAAAGGTTAACAGGTTTATTTACAGGAGACATACTCAGGGAAGTAAAGAGTTAACGGTATTAAAGGCACGGTAAAATGCAACAGTTCAAACACAACAATTAGGAAGCAAGAGTATATGGAAGCTCTCATACTAGAGCTCCTGCTGCGCACTAAATAGCGCCGGCAACGGCGGGTGCAGCGCCTCCTCCTGGAGGGTGCTGTAGTCGCTGGTTCCATCTTCTGGCTGCAGTGGTCTGTCTCCGGTACCTTCCACTGGGCCTACTCCATATTCCAATGTGGCTATTAAAGGCAAAGGCCACAGTCTGGTGTGAGCCCAACATGGCTCATTAACTATCTCAAATAGGGGGTAGTAAGGAACAGATGGTCAGGACAACTATTCTCTCCCCACATCAGGGTGCAAGTCTCAGTCCCTTGTGTGATCTCTCTTTGGGGCAAAGCGTGTGCGGTACTCACGGTCACATCATGTACAGCATCTGGTACTCTTAGGTTATCACTAGGCACACATCGCACATCCCGCTCTCCCTGGTCTCCGCTGTCGGCGGCAGGCAATGCTGGTCTCTTTGCTCTGCACACCTCTGTTCTGCTCGGCTCTGCTCCACTCTTCATGGCTTTGCAGCGGTCTCTCTGGCTTACTATCATACACGCCTGTCTCTGCAGGTGACAGGGCCCCCTCTAAGCGGCCTACTACAGCGCCAGTACCCTCTGAGGGTAAGGGAGACCGAGGGCGCCACTCACTGCTCTGAGCGCTGCTATGCTCTGGCCCGGAACTCTCCTCTTGCGCACGCTTTTTCCTCTCTGACTGCGCACCCTTTTCTGGCTCTCCCCGCCCCCTCCTCTCAGCAGGAAGCTCTGTCCCCCTCTTCCTTCCCTCCGACAGCAGGGGAAGGTCCGCCTCTCTCAGGCTTCCCCCAGGAAACAGAGAATGCAGCCCTTTCAGTTCCAGACCCGGGATGCAGGTACCCATGGTCCGGTCCATCTCCCTGCACTTCTCTGACAGGCACATCAACTCACCTGGTTTTCTTCAGAGTCTCTGTGTTTATATGCTCCTATGTAGGCACCCCCACTATCGAATGATAAAAACAACAGACAAGGTATCCAAGGGGTATATCAAGACCTGGAAACACAGATCCACACTAGAAAAAAGAAAGTGGGATAAGAGAAAAAAATATGAAATTATTTTATCTGAAAGAAAATTTAGATATGTTAATTTTGCAAATTCTTTAAGAGAATTTACCTGCAGACAACCCCATGAATCTGTTTCCTATATAGACTAGTGAATTTTACAATGGGCTGTAAAATACTTGCACTTTAGAAGACATGCTTATTTTATCACTGAAGAGAAGACTCATGGACTAATCGTTTTTCCTAGGAATCTGTCTTCAGAATTGGTAACGTCAATTGTGATCTGTTTATTTACTTTATTACTTAGCATCTATTTGATAACTTTTTGTCAAAGGTGAAATTAATTATTCCGTTCTCTGTATTTTTTTCTGTCAGCGGGAACGACCTTTGTATTTGCAAAGATTATAGAAGGGCATTAACATTAGATACTATCAGTCAACAACTGTCTTTCCTGACTCTCCTATACACAGAAGCCATCAGCTAGGTGGAGTGCTCCTGTCTTTGGGGGAGTCAGGAGTCTGTTGACAGCTTCAATAGGCATAAAAAGTCTACACACCCCTGTTAAAATGGCAGGCTTTTGTCATACAAAAAAAAAATAATACCCAGATGAAACATGTATGTATTGGTGCACTCTGGAGAAATTGCACAACAAATTTATGTTCACTTTTAATACTAATAATAATCTTTATTTTGATATAGCGCTACCATATTACGCAGCGCTTTAAAGTTTTGCACACATTATCATCGCTGTTCCCGATGGGGCTCACAATCTAAATTCCATATCAGTAAGTCTTTGGAATGTGGAAGGGTCATTAGACATATATATGTATATATATTATTACTTCATACAGCGCTAGATAGCTTTAAAGCCGGTAATTCAATTACCGGCTTTTGGTATCTCCTTCCTAAACCCGACATGATATGAGACATGGTTTACATACAATAAACCATGTCATATCCCCATTTTTTTTGCATATTCCACACTACTAATGTTAGTAGTGTGTATATGCAAAATTTGGCCGTTCTATCTACTAAATTAAAGGGTTAAATGGCGGAAAAAATTGGCGTGGGCTCCCGCGCAATTTTCTCCGCCAGAGTAGTAAAGCCAGTGACTGAGGGCAGATATTAATAGCCTGGAGAGGGTCCATGGTTATTGCCCCCCCCCTGGCTAAAAACACCTGCCCCCAGCCACCCCAGAAAAGGCACATCTGGAAGATGCGCGTATTCTGGCACTTGGCCACTCTCTTCCCATTCCCGTGTAGCGGTGGGATATGGGGTAATGAAGGGTTAATGCCACCTTGCTATTGTAAGGTGACATTAAGCCAAATTAATAATGGAGAGGCGTCAATTATGACACCTATCCATTATTAATCCAATAGTAGTAAAGGGTAAAAAAAACACAAACACATTATTAAAAATTATTTTAATGAAATAAACACAAAGGTTGTTGTAATATTTTATTCAACGCCCAATCCAGTCACTGAAAACCCTCGTTCTGTAACAAAAAAAAAATAATAAACCAACAATATCCTTACCTTCCGAAGATCTGTAATGTCCAACGATGTAAATCCATCTGAAGGGGTTAAAATATTTTGCAGCCACGAGCTTTGCTAAAGCAACGTTGTTTGTGGCTGCAAAACCCCGGGGAATGAAGGTAAAGTAGGTCAATGACCTATATTTACCTTCATTTGCGGTGAGGCGCCCTCTGCTGGTTGTCCCTAGATCGTGGGAACTTTCCTAGAAAGCTCCCAGGCTCGAGTTCATAAGAGGCGCCCTCTGCTGGTTGTCCTCATATGAACTCGAGCCTGGGAGCTTTCTAGGAAAGTTCCCACGATCTAGGGACAACCAGCAGAGGGCGCCTCACCGCAAATGAAGGTAAATATAGGTCATTGACCTACTTTACCTTCATTCCCCGGGGTTTTGCAGCCACGAACAACGTTGCATTAGCTAAGCTCGTGGCTGCCAAATATTTTAACCCCTTCAGATGGATTTACATTGTTGGACATTACAGATCTTCGGAAGGTAAGGATATTGTTGGTCTATTATTTTTTTTTTGTTACAGAACGAGGGTCTTCAGTGACTGGATTGGGCGCCTCTCCATTAATTGACGCCTCTCCATTATTAATTTGGCTTAATGTCACCTTACAATAGCAAGGTGGCATTAACCCTTCATTACCCCATATCCCACCGCTACACGGGAATGGGAAGAGAGTGGCCAAGTGCCAGAATAGGTGCATCTTCCAGATGTGCCTTTTCTGGGGTGGCTGGGGGCAGATGTTTTTAGCAAGGGGGGGGAGGGGCAATAACCATGGACCCTCTCCAGGCTATTAATATCTGCCCTCGTTCACTGGCTTTACTACTCTTGGGGAGAAAATTGCGCGGGAGCCCACGCCAATTTTTTCCGCCATTTAACCCTTTAATTTAGTAGATAGAATGGCCAAATTTTGCACATACACACTACTAACATTAGTAGTGTGGAATATGCAAAAAAAATGGGGATATGAGATGGTTTACTGTATGTAAACCATGTCACATATCATGTCGGGTTTAGGAAGGAGAGAGCAAAAGCCGGTAATTGAATTACCGGCTTTAAAGCTGTATAGCGCTGTATGAAGTAATAATATATATACATATATGTGTCTCAATGACATATATATATATACCTATTCTATGTGTCCACATTTATTCTACCTATTCTATTGTAAGCTGTCAGTGTGATTTTACTGTACACCGCACTGAATTGCCGGCTTTTCTCTCTAACACCGCTGCATATTTCTCGCAAGTTACACTGCTGGTCCGTGTGTGATCCGTATTTTTTTGGCTTCCATAGACTTTCATTGGCGTATTTTTTGCGCAGTATGGTGACAAACGCAGCATGCTGCGATTTTCTACGGCCGTAGAAGCCAGTATAATACGGATCAGTAAAATACGGCAGATAGGAGCAGGGGCATAGAGAATAATTGTGCCGTTTGTTTGGCGAGTTTTACGGACGTATTTTCTGCGCTCTTATGTCCGTAAAACTCGCTAGTGTGACTCCAGCCTTACTCTTGTGAAAATAAAAAAATCGGGGCTAAAAAAACATTTTTGCGGGAAAAATGTGATTTTTTATTTTCATGGCTCAATGTTAGAAACATCTGTGAAGCTCCTGAGGGTTCAAGGTGTTCATCGCACATCTAGATAAATTCCTTTAGGGGTCTAGTTTCCAAAATGGTGTCACTTGTGGGTGGTTTGCATTGTTTAGGAACATCAGGGGCTCTCCAAAAGCAATGTGGAGTCTGTGCTCCTTCCCTTCTGAGCCCTGCCATATGCTCAAACAGTAGTTTTCCCCCACATATGGGGTCTCAGCGCACTAAGGAGAAATTGCACAAAACATTTTGGGTTAAATTTTCTCCTGTCACTCTTGTGAAAATAAAAAAAATTGGAAAATTGGGGCTAAAAGATTTTTTGTGGCTAAAATTTGATTTTTTATTTTTAACGTTATAAACTTTTGTGAAGCACCTGGACGTTCAAGTTGCTCACTACACATCTAGATAAATTACTTGAGAGGTCTAGCTTCCAAAATGGAGTAACTTGTGGGTGGTTTCAACTGTTTAGGTACATCAGAGGCTCTGGAAACATGACATGGTGTCCGATATCTATTCCAGCCAATTTTGCACTTCAAAAATCAAATGGCGCTCCTTCTCTTCTGAGCCCTGCCGTGCGCTCAAACATTATGGGGTATTGGTGTACTCAGCAGAAGTTGTACAACACTTTTTTCTCCTGTTATCCTTGTGAAAATGATAAATTTGGAGCTAAAACAACATTTTTGTTGTTAAAATATGTTTTTTTTTATTTTCACGGCTCTACGTTATAAACTTCTGGGAGGCACTTGGGTGTTCAAAGTGCTCATCACACATCTATATGAATTCCTTGAGGGTTCTAGTTTCCAAAATTGGATCACTTGTGAGGGGTTTCTGCTGTTTAGGTACATCAGGGACTCTCCAAACGCGACATAGCGTCCGCTCTCGATTCCAGCTAATTTTGAGTTTAAGAAGTCAAATCGGGCTCCTTCCAAGTCCTGCTGTGCACCCAAACAGTAGTTTTTCCCCACATATAGGGTATTTGCGTACTCAGGATAAATTTAATAATATATTTTAGGTCCATTTTTTCTTGTTACTCTTGTGAAAATTAAAAAAATTAGGCTAAAGTAATATTTTTGGGCAAAAAAGTAAAATGTTATTTTTTTTCCTTCCATATTGCTTTAATTCCTGTGAAGCACCTGAAGGTTTACTAAGCTTCTTAAATGTAGTTTTAAGCAGCTTGAGGGGTGCAGTTTTTAGAATGGTGTAACTTTTGGGTATTTTCTGTCATATAAGTCCCCCAAACTCACTTCACATGTGATGTGGTCTCTAAAAAAATATTTTTGTAAATTTTGTTGGATAAATGAGAAATTGCTGATCAAATTTTAACCCTTCTAACTTCCTAACAAAAACAAATTATGTTTGAAAAATAATGCAGAATTGCAGATGTAAAGTAGACATGTGGGAAATGTTATTTAACGATTTTGTGTGACATAACGCTCTGGTTTAAAGGCGTAAGAATGAAAAGTTTGAAAACCGCAAAATTTTCACCAAATTTCCAATATTTTCACAAATAAACGCAAGTCACATCAAACATATTTTACAACCATCACGAAGTACAATATGTCACGAGAAAATCTCAGAATCAGTGGGATCCTTTGAAATGTTCTAGAGTTATTACCACATAAAATGTCAGTGGTCAGCATTGTACAATTTGGGCTGTTCATCAAAATTAAAACTGGCTTGGGGCTAGGTGGGGGTGTGAAGAAGTTAAAATGGGAAGGAGCAGGGACTGTGAGGCTATGTGCCCACGTGCAGGATTTTTCACATTTTTTTCGCGGTTTTCCTCTATAAAAACGATATAAAAAGGCTTAATTTAAGCATCCCATCATTTTAACGCATTCCGCAATTTTTGTGCCCATGCTGCGTTTTTTTCCGCATCGGAAACGCATTCCGGAAAAAATCGCAGCATGTTCATTCTTTGTGCGGAATCGCCGCGATTCCGCACACATAGGAAGGCATTGATTCGCTTACTTTCTGCATGTGGCTATTCTCATCATGCGCAAATTAAGCGGATCATGTGCCGATGCTACCAAGGGAGGAGGAGAGGAGACTCTCCTCCAGGCCCTGGGAACCATATAACTGTAAAAAAAAAAGAATTAAAATAAAAAATCATGATATTCTCACCTTCCAGCGGCCCCCGCAGACTTCCCGCTCCTTGTGGTGCTCCTGTTCCCAGTGATGCCTCGTGGCAATGACCTGTGATGACGTGGCGGTTTCACGTGATGCTACATTATCTGGGGAAACCCAAAAACAAATGGACACTAGAGCTAAGTGTGGCACCCCTAGGGGTATTTGCCACAAAAATAGTTACTGACAGTAAATACAAATACTAAATTAGCAAGACTGCACTACCACCTCCGGCCAGAAGGGGGAGCTCCAGAGACTCCCCTTGATCCATTCTGGTCTGAGAGAAGAAATGGCAGTTGGGCTAAGGAGCTGAAAGTGAGAGGTCATACAGTTGAATCTCTAACAGCCCTGTGACTGTTACCAGGCCTAAATCACCGGCCTGAGGAGAAGAGGGATAGAGAAAAAGGACATTGTGAGAACCGGGTAGCATTAATCACTACCCAGAACAGGCGCAAAGACGGATACCGGATCCGTGGCTGTATTCAGTACATATAATACAGCAACCGGAAAAACGTGAGGTGATATCAGCTTCACTAGGGTCGGACGCAGCAACAGACACAGAGTTCAGCGGTACTCCTGGAGGGGGTAAGCCGATAAAAGGACTCGGGTTGCCCGTCGAACCAGGACCCGGAGGGGACAGATTGGGCCGGCAGCCAGTTCACATACAGCAGCAGGGCCACACAGATATTGCGTACAATAAGAGGCGAAGACCCCGGCAGGGTCAAAGTAACTCAGAGTTCCCATACAGACTCCGGTGACAGGACTGGTTGTAAATCCTTTTTTGTTAAAGTAAACTGGTTAAACGTTTCAGTGCCTCAGTCTTTCATTTGGACAATAGCCATCTATCCAGGATTGGGATCATCACCGCTGGGAGAACCTGCTGCTGATCAAGTAAGTGCCTGTTCCCTCACGATACCCTTTACACTGTGCATTGCCTGAGGCCACAGCACCGGGTCAAGCCACCCGTGACACCCCCCTCAAGAGACAGACCCCATTGGTCCGGTGCTGGGTACCCCGGTCTCTTGGGCGTCACAATTGGCGTCACGAACAGGATCTAGCCAGCCCGTATACCGGGTATTGTGTGCCGTGATTGGAGCCCAAAACTGTGAAAACTTGGATGAAAAATCTTGAAAATTGACTTTATTAAAGAAAAATCCATTCTCCATTGAAAACTTTTGAAAGTGACTTTTCCCCATTGGTTATAATGGAGTAAAGATGGCCGCCATCCCCTGAGGTAATCACTTCATAACCGTTAGGCACGAGACTGTTAATTGAGCTACGCCATCACCTGAGCCCCAGTCTAACTGAAAAACTTCAGAATCCGCCATTACAGAGCGCGGTGGGTGGGAGCAGCAGGGGGCGTGTCATTGTGGGCGGCACCAAGCTGAGCGCTCTGACATCAGAGCAAGGGGAAAATCGATCCTGCTGCACAGCGGAACGAATCTACACTATCCCGACGGAAGCGGAGGACCGGAAGGGTCCGGATTAACTAAGGGGGCACAGTATGTCGCAGCAAGGAGGCGCCGCAGCACCCGGCGACGCTAATGCAGCTGAAAGACAGAGTGTCGATAGAGAGTCCGGTAGCGCAGCGGTGCAAGGAGTGGCGCCCATCATGCCGGTGCTGATGCCATATACCCCGGGTGGCCCATGGCTTCCAATGTATGAAGGTGAGCCTAATACCCTTGACGATTTCAGAGAAAAGATGCTGGCCCATTTTGACATGTTCCCTGTGGGTGAAGTTCAGCGTGTTAGTCTCCTGATGATGCAGTTAAGTGGCCATGCTAAGCGAGAAGTCACAGCATGGGCAGCTGATCTAAAAGGCACTGTTGAACGCATATTTGCTGGATTAAAAGCTACATTTGAAACCACTGCCAGCAGCAAAGCTAAAGTACGATTCTTTAATTGCAAACAAAAAGTTAATGAGGGCGTGAGAGACTTTGCCTTAAACCTGCAGGAAGCCCTTAAATCACTTACACTGGCTGAACCCATTTTTAACACCGGAGCGGATAAACTGCTAAGAGATCAATTTATTGAGGGACTCTACACCCCTTCTCACCGGGGGCATGTGAGCATGCTTGTTTTTAAGAACCCTGAATTGACATTTGCCCAATTAAAGGAGAGCGTTATACGTCTCCAGCTGGCAGAGGCACCTCGGGATCAGGATCCTGCGCAACTCATGGCAGAGGCTCCTCAACAACATGGAGTACCAGTGACATCAGCTATGTCCGGGGCCATTGCTAAGCCCCTGGGGCCCAGTACTAATGAGGCTCTTCAACAAAAGCTTGACTCTTTAACTGATGTTGTTGCTTCAATGGCTAAAACCATGCAGGAGATGAGAGGACCCAAGATGGAGTTGTCAAACCGTAGAGAAGGTGTTCCATGGATGAGACCCCGGAGATACCCGACATGGAGAGGACGACCCCGCGACCGCTACCAACCGGATGGACAGCCCATTTGCCGCCGTTGCCAGCAGCCAGGCCACTTTGCACGAGATTGTGATTTAAACGGGAATCCCCTGGGAATGCGGGCCGCTTCGCAGGAATGAACTTTCAAGGCCCAACACCCTGGCACGACAGGTACATCGGAGGACGACCCATTATCCCTATCGTGCTGGACGGAATGCCCCTCAACGCTTTGCTGGACACAGGTTCCCAGATTTCATCTATACCGTATATCCTTTATAAGAGGTACTGGGCTGATGCAGATATTGATAAAGGGCCCTCTGATGTTGAACTAGATATATGGGCCAGTAATGGTAAGTTGGTACCGAAACTAGGATTCAGGGAGATGACCATAAAGATTGGTAAAGTAGAATTGAAGAAACAGGGTATAATTGTTGTTGATGTTGACCGGCGGAACTGTGAACCAACTGTATTGATAGGAATGAATGTGTTAGAGAACTGCTTTTCCGAAGTCATTTCTGTCTTACAGCAAATTGCTGAAACTGCCCAATCCTGCCAGCAGAGAGTTCTCCGGAGGGAAATAAAAGTATTGATGTTAAGGCAACAGGTAGAAGTTGCAGGTGGAGAAATCGGCAGTGTGAGAGTAAGTGATCCAACATCTATTGTAATCCCACCAAAAACAGAAATGCTGGTATGGTGTAGAGCAGCCATTGGTACTAAGGGACGAGATTATCAAGCCTTAATAGAACCAGTGTACACAGACAGCAGGCCCACTATACTCACAGCACGAGGGATAGTCGAGGTACACCGGGGACGAGTGCCGGTACGACTTTTGAACTGTGGAGAGGAAGAGGTCACTTTGCCAAGGTATGCTACAATGGCAAAGCTATATACTGTTGACAACAATGCCATCACAACCATTGAGCCCTTAGAACCAACCTGTCAGGTGGAAGGCAATGGCTCAGATGGAGAAATGGAGGATTGGTGCCAACAGCTACACGTGGGCATAAATTCAACACCTACCCATCAAAAACAAGGGGTGTATAGGCTAGTGACGGAATATGAACAAGTCTTCAGTAAACACCCATTGGACTTCGGACGGATAGAAGGGGTAGAACACACAATCCCCACCAGTGACCATCCCCCAATAAAAGAAAGATATAGACCCATACCGCCCGCTCACTATCAATGTGCAAAAGATATGCTGAGGGAGATGAAACAGGCCGGGGTAATAAGAGACAGCTGTAGCCCCTGGGCGGCCCCTCTAGTGATTGTCAAAAAAAAGGACGGAACCATGAGAATGTGCGTAGACTACCGGAAGATTAATAACATCACCCATAAAGACGCCTACCCCTTGCCTAGGATAGAAGAGTCCTTAACTGCTTTGAAATCTGCTAATTATTTTTCCACCTTAGACTTAACAAGCGGGTATTGGCAAGTCCCTGTGGCTGAGCGAGATAAGGAAAAGACGGCATTCACCACACCAATGGGTCTATGTGAATTTAATCGCATGCCGTTCGGACTCTGCAACGCATCCGGTACCTTCCAGCGGCTGATGGAATGCTGCCTCGGACACAAGAACTTCGAGACCGTCCTCCTGTACCTAGATGATGTGATCGTCTACTCAAAGACTTACGAACAACACTTAATAGACCTGGCAGAAGTGTTCGAAGCCTTATCCAGGTATGGCATGAAAGTCAAGCCATCCAAATGTCACCTTCTCAAGCCAAAGGTACAGTACCTGGGACACATCGTGAGTTCGGAGGGAGTAGCACCAGATCCCGAGAAAATAAGCGCCATAAGGGATTGGCCAAGACCTACCAGCGCAAAAGAAGTGAGACAATTCCTGGGATTGGTGGGTTACTATCGCAGATTTATAAAAGGATTTACCAAATTGGCAGCACCCTTGCAAGACACCTTGGTAGGGCAGACGAAGAAACCTTCAAACCGAAACCCTCCTTTTCAGTGGAACGACGAAAGGGAAGACTCCTTTGAACAACTAAAGAAGGCACTAACCGGAGAAGAGGTTCTGGCATACCCAGATTACCATCAACCTTTCATCCTCTACACCGATGCCAGTAATGTGGGACTAGGAGCGGTGCTGTCACAAAAGCAAGAAGGTCGGGAGAAAGTCATCGCCTTTGCAAGTAGAAAGCTCCGGCCTACTGAAAGAAATTCAGAAAATTACAGCTCCTTCAAATTGGAACTACTGGCAGTAGTTTGGGCTGTGACTGAACGTTTCAAACACTATCTGGCTGCTGCAGAATTTATTGTCTATACTGACAACAATCCGTTGACCCACCTGGACACAGCCAAATTAGGTGCGTTAGAACAGCGATGGATAGCCCGGTTATCTAATTACAACTTCAAGATCAAGTATCGAGCAGGTCGCAAGAATGGAAATGCCGATGCCCTATCCCGGATGCCACACTTGAGAGATGTAGAAGAAGAAATGGGGGAGCTTGAAGAAATTGAACTACCAGCCTTCCATCATCCCAAGGCAAAACATCATCAGTCAAGTACCTATCAGAAACAACAAGAGGTGAATTTAAATCCGTTAGCACACCATAGATGGGCTGACACCCAAGACAGCAATCCGGCTGTGAAGTTGGTGAAGGAACTGTTAACTGAGCAAAGTGCATATCCCGATGAGGATGCCCCAGAAGAGACGCATCAACTCTGGAAAGAGAGAGGCAAAATGTTCCTGTATCAAGGGAAGCTCTGTAGAAGGTACACCAATCCGAAAACACATGAATTGGTTTGGCAGATTATCGTGCCTAAACAAGATGTCAAGATGGTCCTCGAAGCTTACCATAATGGTGCTGGTCACTTCGGTTGGAAAAAGTTAGAAGTACTTCTAAGAGAAAGATTTTATTGGGTCGGGATGAGAAAATCAATCGAACAGTGGTGCAGAAATTGTGGCCCGTGCAACCTCAGAAGAAACGATCAAAAGAACCAAAGAGCACCACTGCAGCCCATAATCACCAAACAACCACTTGAACTTGTAGCCATGGACCACGTGAAGTTGACACCAAGCCGGTCTGGCTATGTCTATGCCTTGACCATCGTGGACCATTATTCACGCTTCTTGGTAGTAGTACCCGTAAAAGATCTGACAGCAAAAACAGCAGCCAAAGCGTTCCAAACGTACTTTTGTAGACCCCATGGATATCCGGAACAGGTTCTCACCGACCAAGGTACAGCCTTTGAATCAGAGATCTTCAGAGAATTCTGTAATATGTATGGTTGCAAAAAGATCCGGACGACGGCCTATCATCCACAAACAAACGGCTTATGCGAGAAGATGAACCATATTGTAATAGAACTACTAAAGACTTTACCTGAGGCAGAAAGGAATCAATGGCCAGAGAAATTGCCTGACTTGGTGGATCTGTATAATCATGTCCCGGTGAGTTCCACCAATTGCACCCCAGCTTACCTTATGCGTGCAAGACCCGGCCAATTACCAATCGATCTAGAAATGGGAATTCTGAAACCAGACGCAGAAGTCCAAGACTCCAATTGGGATATCATACGGCAAAAGCAGTATCGCCAAGTGCAAGAGAGTGTGGAAAGAAGCCTTCAGCAAACTAGAGAAAGACAAGAGCGAACTTTCAACCAGAATGCTCTAGCGACCCCATTAAGACCAGGTGACCAAGTGCTCAAGAGAAATCGTCGAACCAATAAACTGGACAATCAGTGGGAAGCCGTACCCTACACAGTTTTACCAACAAGAGTGGATAATCCTAAAATGTGTCTCATTAGCAAAAACGGAGGCTTAACATCTGTACTAGTGTCAAGAGACAATCTTAAATTATGTCCGGAAGCATTGAAAGAGCCAGACGTTGTCCAGCCAGAACCAGAAGTTATTCAACCCATACAGGTTCAACCAGTAAAGGAAAAAGAAGAGGAAGTGTATCACACCTGTATAGGAGACTTTCCCAAAACCCTACTAACATACCATGGTGCAGTAGTGGTTCCCATGGTGGCCTTTTACCCAACACCAAACCCAATACCAGAAGTCCCAAGACAGGAAGAGGCTGACCCCGTACTACAGGAGGTTCCAGGCCAGGAAGAACAGATTCCTGGTCAGAGTAATCCCATTCACGGTGGACTTGCCAACTCCATAGTCGTGGAATTATCTTTAGCAGAGCGGGCAGATACTACATCCGCAGTAGACAGTAGTACACCACATGAAGAGACACCGCTATTACGTAGATCACAGCGTAGTACCCAGGGTCAATTACCGGCCAGGTATGCAGATTACCAACTATAAAGCTCATAATGTGAATTGTATATATGTTATGCCGTATATAGTTAAACAGAAAATGTAGTATAGTCATTGTTATCAGTCTGCAACGTTTAAGCCCAGTGCCTACAGAGACTTGTCTGTATGAACTTATTGCATATTCTTGAACTTTTTATCAGCCCGGAGGCACTAAATCAAAGCTCCGGAAAGACTGCTTTTTGAACTTTGCTTTTTGCTCTTTTTGAACTTTCTTTAAACTTTATATTGATAACTCCGTTGGAAAAATGGAACTAAATTCCTGGACACTAAGTACAGTGCCGTTCCTAATACCTTCAAGGATAGAACTGTATTAATGGACGCTATTTGAAGTGACTTTTTACAGAACTCTATTTTTGTTCCCTTGAGTGGTTTTTGTAACTTTTCATTTTTAAGACTCTGTACATATTAATTGTTATTTCAAAATGTTATTGTCCCACAGTCCCGGAGTACTGTTCTTAACTAAGGGGGAATGTGGCACCCCTAGGGGTATTTGCCACAAAAATAGTTACTGACAGTAAATACAAATACTAAATTAGCAAGACTGCACTACCACCTCCGGCCAGAAGGGGGAGCTCCAGAGACTCCCCTTGATCCATTCTGGTCTGAGAGAAGAAATGGCAGTTGGGCTAAGGAGCTGAAAGTGAGAGGTCATACAGTTGAATCTCTAACAGCCCTGTGACTGTTACCAGGCCTAAATCACCGGCCTGAGGAGAAGAGGGATAGAGAAAAAGGACATTGTGAGAACCGGGTAGCATTAATCACTACCCAGAACAGGCGCAAAGACGGATACCGGATCCGTGGCTGTATTCATTACATATAATACAGCAACCGGAAAAACGTGAGGTGATATCAGCTTCACTAGGGTCGGACGCAGCAACAGACACAGAGTTCAGCGGTACTCCTGGAGGGGGTAAGCCGATAAAAGGACTCGGGTTGCCCGTCGAACCAGGACCCGGAGGGGACAGATTGGGCCGGCAGCCAGTTCACATACAGCAGCAGGGCCACACAGATATTGCGTACAATAAGAGGCGAAGACCCCGGCAGGGTCAAAGTAACTCAGAGTTCCCATACAGACTCCGGTGACAGGACTGGTTGTAAATCCTTTTTTGTTAAAGTAAACTGGTTAAACGTTTCAGTGCCTCAGTCTTTCATTTGGACAATAGCCATCTATCCAGGATTGGGATCATCACCGCTGGGAGAACCTGCTGCTGATCAAGTAAGTGCCTGTTCCCTCACGATACCCTTTACACTGTGCATTGCCTGAGGCCACAGCACCGGGTCAAGCCACCCGTGACACCCCCCTCAAGAGACAGACCCCATTGGTCCGGTGCTGGGTACCCCGGTCTCTTGGGCGTCACATAAGTAAACATAATATAAATGTTTATTTATATGTGGACGGGGGCTCTCCCGTCCACATCCAGGTACAGGTTGGCTCTTTATATCGTTTTCATATCGCTTCATCATGCAGTATTTATGCCGCACTCCTCCTTAGTTCTGCGCAGTGTTTTTCGGCACTATTTCTCTACTAAATATTACTTGCTGTGCCTTTTTTGATCGGTGATTGTTCTAATAGCACTAGCTACTATGGCCAATTTTTTTGGGCCAGACTATGTATTATTTACTGCACCTTGGCACTTTGCACTTTATTTGATTAAATGATTTGGTAGATATCTTGAGCCTGCGCCACTCTTTAGGCCTTATCAACCGTGGTATTTGAGCATTTGGCATTGTTAGATTAATTGATCTGTGAGATACTTTTTAGCAGATATGTATATGTCTATACTCTAGTTATAGGCCCTACACTTGGGCCATATTGAGTTATTTGATGATAGAGCTTCATGATTTTCTGCACAGTCAATCTTCATATTTAAGTGGCCTTTTTTGATGTCTATTATAAAACCTGCTTCCTATATGTGGTCCTAGTCTGTCGTCTGTCACTTTTTCTATTGTGTCTATATATCATAATTAATTCTATTATTCTGTTTTTAAACATCCATAATAAAAATTTATATTATGTTTACTTAGCTCTAGTGTCCATTTGTTTTTGGGTTTCTATATTTCTATATGGCAGAGCGTATGTACCTTATGCCCCGTTTGTTGATTTATTACAATATCTGGGGTCATTGCCGCGAGGAACGGGAGCTGCCGGGAGCATCACGAGGATCGGGAAGGCTGCGGGGGCCGTAGGAAGGTGAGAATATCAAGATTTTTTTTATCTTTTTTTCAAATTATTTTTAACATTCTATAATAATAATAATCTTTATTTTTACATAGCGCTAACATATTCCGCCACGCTTTACAGTTTAAACACATCATCATCGCTGTCCCCATTGGGGCTCACAATCTTAGATTCCCTATCAGTATGTCTTCGGAATGTGGGAGGAAACCGGAGAACCCGGAGGAAACCCACGCAAACACGGGGAGAACATACAAACTCCTTGCAGATGTTGTTCTTGGTGGGATTTGAACCCAGGACTCCAGCACTGATATTCTGTCTTTTACTATTGATGCTGCATAGGCAGCATCAATAGTAAAAAGTTGGTCACACTTGCCAAACACTATGTTTGACAAGTGTGACCAACCTGTCAATCAGTTTTCCAAGCGATGCTACAGATCGCTTGGAAAACGCTAGCATTCTGCAAGCTAATTACGCTTGCAAAATGCTAGTGCTTAGCGGGAAAACGCATGCCAATTCCGCATGCGTTTTAATCGCGGCAGGGAGTTGCGGAATTGCCGCGGAAACCTCTGCTGCAATTCCGGACGTGTGCACATAGCCTGACAGTGACCGCAGCCTCTGCCCCCTGATGATGCTTCTTTTGAGTGTCCCAGCATGTACTGGGGATACTCAAAGGAATCATCAGACAGGAAATAGGAAAAAAATACAAAAGAAGTTAGATAGTGTGGTTAGGGAATGATAAGGATTTTTTAAAGCAAGTATATTAGAAAATAGCTTAGAATTATGGGACTAATTAGATGGGGAGTTAGGATAAAAATGCTTTGCCTTTGGACAACCCCTTAAGGTGCATGGAGCCTGTGTAAACAGGTGCTAGGAGGGACCAGAACTGGAGGAAAACGGGAATAATTAGATAAGTGAGGTGAGGCGCTATTACATTTTTTTTTGTCGTTGCAACATTGCATTAACCTCTTCACCCCCAGGCCCTTTTTGGGATTTGCGTCTCTATTTTTCGCTCCCCTTCTTCCCAGAGCCATAACGTTTTTATTTTTCCATCAATATGGCCATGTCAAGTCTTGCTTTTTGAGGGACAAGTTGTACTTTTGAACCACACCATTGGACTTACCATGTCGTGTACTCAAAAACGGGAAAAAATATTCCAAGTGCGGTGAAATTGCAAAAAAGTGCAATTTCACAAATGTTTTTGGGATTTTTATTTTTACCATGTTCACCAAATTCTAACACTGACCTGCCATTATGATTCTCCAGGTCATTACAAGTTCATAGACAGCAAATATGTCTAGGTTCTTTTTTAATTAACTGGTGAAAAAAATCCAAAGTTTGTTAAAAAAAAAAAGAAAAAAAATTGTGTAATTTTCCGAGACACGTGGCGTCAGGTTGGGTGAGGGCTTATTTTTTGCATGCCGAGCTGACATTTTTATCTATATCATTTTGGTGCAGATACGATCTTTTGATTGCCTGTTTCAGATAGCAGCCCCTGTGCTTGGAAGCCAGGAATGCCTGGGGCAGTATCGCTGTGCGACGTCCGTCATTATAGTTGTCTGCCTGTGATACAGTAGTGTATATCTGATGGTCATCTAGACTGAAACGTTACGTTACATATTTATAAATTACTAGATGGTGGCCCGATTCTAACGCATCGGGCATTCTAGAATATGTATTATGTATACCCCTCCTCACATGTAAAGCGCCATGGAATAAATGGCGCTATAATAATAAATAATAATAATAATAATAATAATAATGTACAGTGGGGCAAAAAAGTATTTAGTCAGTCAGCAATAGTGCAAGTTCCACCACTTAAAAAGATGAGAGGCGTCTGTAATTTACATCATAGGTAGACCTCAACTATGGGAGACAAACTGAGAAAAAAAAATCCAGAAAATCAGATTGTCTGTTTTTTTAACATTTTATTTGCATATTATGGTGGAAAATAAGTATTTGGTCAGAAACAAACAATCAAGATTTCTGGCTCTCACAGACCTGTAACTTCTTCTTTAAGAGTCTCCTCTTTCCTCCACTCATTACCTGTAGTAATGGCACCTGTTTAAACTTGTTATCAGTATAAAAAGACACCTGTGCACACCCTCAAACAGTCTGACTCCAAACTCCACTATGGTGAAGACCAAAGAGCTGTCAAAGGACACCAGAAACAAAATTGTAGCCCTGCACCAGGCTGGGAAGACTGAATCTGCAATAGCCAACCAGCCTGGAGTGAAGAAATTAACAGTGGGAGCAATAATTAGAAAATGGAAGACATACAAGACCACTGATAATCTCCCTCGATCTGGGGCTCCATGCAAAATCCCACCCCGTGGGGTCAGAATGATCACAAGAACGGTGAGCAAAAATCCCAGAACCATGCGGGGGGCCTAGTGAATGAACTGCAGAGAGCTGGGACCAATGTAACAAGGCCTACCATAAGTAACACACTACGCCACCATGGACTCAGATCCTGCAGTGCCAGACGTGTCCCACTGCTTAAGCCAGTACATGTCCGGGCCCGTCTGAAGTTTGCTAGAGAGCATTTGGATGATCCAGAGGAGTTTTGGGAGAATGTCCTATGGTCTGATGAAACCAAACTGGAACTGTTTGGTAGAAACACAACTTGTCGTGTTTGGAGGAAAAAGAATTCTGAGTTGCATCCATCAAACACCATACCTACTGTAAAGCATGGTGGTGGAAACATCATGCTTTGGGGCTGTTTCTCTGCAAAGGGGCCAGGACGACTGATCCGGGTACATGAAAGAATGAATATGGGGCCATGTATCGTGAGATTTTGAGTGCAAACCTCCTTCCATCAGCAAGGGCATTGAAGATGAAACGTGGCTGGGTCTTTCAACATGACAATGATCCAAAGCACACCGCCAGGGCAACAAAGGAGTGGCTTCGTAAGAAGCTTTTCAAGGTCCTGGAGTGGCCTAGCCAGTCTCCAGATCTCAACCCTATAGAAAACCTTTGGAGGGAGTTGAAAGTCCGTGTTGCCAAGCGAAAAGCCAAAAACATCACTGCTCTAGAGGAGATCTGCATGGAGGAATGGGCCAACATACCAACAACAGTGTGTGGCAACCTTGTGAAGACTTACAGAAAACGTTTGACCTCTGTCATTGCCAACAAAGGATATATTACAAAGTATTGAGATGAAATTTTGTTTCTGACCAAATACTTATTTTCCACCATAATATGCAAATAAAATGTTAAAAAAAACAGACAATGTGATTTTCTGGATTTTTTTTTCTCAGTTTGTCTCCCATAGTTGAGGTCTACCTATGATGTAAATTACAGACGCCTATCATCTTTTTAAGTGGTGGAACTTGCACTATTGCTGACTGACTAAATACTTTTTTGCCCCACTGTATGTATGTACGTCGCGCTGTGAGTGGGGGTTAAATTCCACACCAATATCGCTGATTGATCGCGCCCGGCTGGCCGATCAGCGAAGCGTGGTTCAAATCTGGCGCCAATTCGCGGCCAGACTGCACCTGCCGCTGATTGGTCGCGGCCGGCCGAGCACAACCAATGACCGAAGCGGTGTTTAAATACCGCGACAATATCACTGATTGGTCGCGCACGGCCGGAAGCAACCAATCACTGAAGCGGTGTTTAAATCCCGTGCCAATATTGCTGATCAACGAAGCGTGGTTTAAATCCTGCGTCAATTCGCGGCTGAACTGCGTCTATTACTGATTGGTTGCAGGATGTTGGGGGTTCAGGGTGCAGGATATAGTGCAGCCACTTAGTATGTAACACAGCCACATAGTATATAGCAGAGCCACGTAGTATGTAGTATATAGCACAGCCACATAGTATATAGCAGCCACGTAGTATATAGCACAGCCACGTATTATATAGCACAGCCACGTAGTATATAGCAGCCACGTAGTATATAGCCCGACCCGTAGTATATAGCACAGCCACGTAGTATATAGCATGGCCACGTAGAATATAGCACAGCCACGTAGTATATAGCAGCCACATAGTATATAGCAGACACGTAGTATATAGCAGCCACATAGTATATAGCAGCCACATAGTACTGTATATAGCAGCCACATAGTATGTAGCAGCCATGTAGTATATAGCAGCCTCATAGTTTATAGCAGCCACATAGTATATAGCACAGCCACATAGTATATAGCACAACCACGAAGTATATAGCACAGCCACGTAGTATATAACACAGCCCACGTACAATATAACACAGACAGCCACATAGTACTGTATATAGCACAGCCACGTAGTATATAGCAGCCACATAGTATATAGCACAGCCACGTGGTATATAGCAGCCACATAGTATATAGCAGCCATGTAGTATATAACACAGCACACAGTAAATAACACAGCCCACGCAGTATATACCGTAATACTGCCCACGTAGTATATATCAGTCACGCAGTATATAACATAGCCCACGTAGTATACAGCAGTGTGGGCACCATATCTCTGTTAAAAAAAAGAATTAAAATAAAAAATAGTTATATACTCACCCTCTGGCGAGCACCGATGCGCGAGCGGCGAGGCTGCCGCCAGCTTCCATTCCCAGTGATGCATTGCGAAATTACCCAGATGACTTAGCGGTATCTCGAGACCCCTAAGTCATCTGGGTAATTTCGCAATGCATCTTTGGGAACGCGCGCATCGTTGGACGGCGGAAGGTGAGAATAGCACCATTTTTTATTTTTTGTTATTATTTTTAACATTATATCTTTTTACTATTGATGCTGCATAGGCAGCATCAATAGTAAAAAGTTCGTCACACAGTGTTAATAGCAGCGTTAACAGACTGCGTTACACCGCAGCCTGAAGTCCTAAAAAATGTGATTCTGGTGTATTTGCTGATGGTGGTGCTGGTGTATTGCTTGTGTATTGACCTGAATAAAGCCAAATGAGTCCCTTTTTTTGCTCTGTCTGACCTCCTTTTCTGTACTATCCGCCCTTTTAAGATGGGCACAAAAAGTGGTTGACTGTGTTTTTGTGCACACCTGAAAAAGGCAGAAAATGCGAAACATGAGGTCAGACAGAGCACAAAGTGACTTTGGATACTTCATAGACCTATCAGTAGACAGACAGGAAACGTTCATAGCCTGTTGTTCACCTGTACTCCCCCCAGATGATTTTTATTGTGTGCTATGAAATAACATAGAACATTTTCCCATTATGTGGTGAGTGTTGCCACCTTCATTTCTACTATTTATGACTTTTAGTGACAAGTCTGATAACTGTTTATGTTATGATGTAGCGCCGCTGATTTTTACAACTAGCTTTTGTATCATGTGTACCTCATCGTGCATTTATGGGGGAAAGAATGTAGTGCCAAGTGGTTTTCTTTAAGAACAGAATGGATTTAGTATGAATAGGGTAGACTTAAGTGTCCTAAGGAGTGAATGAATATACGGTAAATAG
Source organism: Ranitomeya imitator (assembly GCF_032444005.1). Taxonomy (NCBI): domain Eukaryota; kingdom Metazoa; phylum Chordata; class Amphibia; order Anura; family Dendrobatidae; genus Ranitomeya; species Ranitomeya imitator. Next base: position 108,714,153 of record NC_091291.1, on the reverse strand, counting down.
ATCTATTTTGTCTCTCCTCCCTTCTTTTGAAGACCACTGTGTCCACATCTACTCTCCCTCCAACCTCCAGCTGGCTGTCGCATACTGACCTCCAGGCCCGACCACTGCCTTTATTGACCAGTTCTCCACCGGGCTTCTTCACTTTCTCTGTGCTGACATTCTCACCATCATCATGGGTGACTTCAACATCCCCATTTGCACCCACCAGTCAGCAGCCTGCACACTTCATCATTTTGGACTTACTCAGTGGTCCTCCTCAGCCACCCACACAGACATACATTAGACCTGGTCTCCACCGGTCTCTGCTCCCTATCTAACTTCACAACCTCCCCTCTCCCTCTATCTGACCACCATCTGCTCACTTTCTCATCCCTGTCCTCCTCACCTGTCACCCATGTCCACCAACTTGCGCACCCCCACAGAAACCTCGCACATATAGACACCCCCACACTCTCTGACTCTATTCTACCACTGTCCTCCATATCTTCACTCCACAACACAAACACTGCCACTAGTTTCTACAATGCCACTCTGGCACCAGCCATCGACTCGGTCGCCCCTGTCATGCATAGCAGAGTGTAACGAATCAATAGACAACCCTGGCACAATAACATCACTAAAATCTTCGGCAAGTATCCAGAATTGCAGAGCGGCATTGGAAGAAAACTCATTCGCAAGATGACTTCACCACATTCAAACAAGCAACATTCGCATTCAAATCAGCCATCACCTCTGCTAAACAGGCCTACTTTACATCCCTCGTATCTTCCTTGTCCCACAGCGCCAAACAGTTGTTCAACACTTTTAACTCCCTCCTCTGCTCACAACTGCCCCATCCGACTTACCTAGTCTCTGCCAAGGACTTTGCCACACACTTCAAGAACAAGATAGACCAAACAAGGCAAGTTTTTATTGTCCAAGCACCACAACCCCTCTGTATACCAGACCAATGCCCAAACCCCATAACTTCCCTATCCAAAATCATTAAAGGAGAGCTTGCTCATTTCTTCTCCAAGTCACACCTCACCACTTGTGGACTTGTCCCCATCCCATCCCACCTCCTCCCCATCCTCACCACCACACCTATCCCATCCGTAACCCATCTCTTCAACCTATCACTAAGTTCTGGTTCCTTCCCCTCTGCTTTCAAACATGTCACAATCACACCTATCCTCAAAAAGCCATCTTTTGACCAGAGCCCTATGTCCCGCTATCGCTCCATATCTCATTTTGCATCTAACTTGCTCTTCGACAACCTACAATCTGGCTTCCGTCCCCACCATTCCACTGAGACTGCCCTGACCAAACTTACTAACGACTTACTTACAGCCAAAGTTAACAGACAATTCTCTATATTCCTCCTTCTTGACCTGCCTTTGACACTGTTGACCACTGCCTTCTACTACAGATCTCTCTTCCTTTGGTGTCAAAGACCTTGCCCTATCCTGGATCTCCTCATACATTACCAACCGTACATTTAGTGTCCCTTACTCCCACACTACCTCCTCATCTCGCCATCTCTCAGATGGTGTCCCTCAAGGCTCTGTCCTAGGACCCCTTCTCTTCTCAATCTATGCCCTTGGCCTCGAACAACTCATAAAGTCCTATGGCTTCCAGTACATCTATATGCTGATGACACTCAGATCTACCTCTCTGGCCCAGATGTCACCTCTCTGCTGTCCAGAATCCTACAGTGTCTATTAGCCATATCCTCCTTCTTCTCCTCTCGCTTCTGCAAGCTCAATGTGGAGACATCTGAACTAATTATCTTTCCCCCATCTTGCATATCTTCCCTACCTGATCTAGCTATCACAATAAATGACATCACACTTTCCCCTGTCCTGGAAATCTGCTGCCTTGGAGTAACCCTTGACTCTGCCCTGTCCTTCAAACGCACATCCAAGCTCTCGCCACCTCCTGTCACCTCCAGGTCAAAAGTATTCCAGAATCTGTTCTTTCCTCAACCCTCATTCTAACAAAATGCTTGTGTATGCCTTCAAAGCCATCCATAACCTTTCTCCTCCGTATATTTTTGAACTAATCTCCCAATAGCTTCCCTCATATAATCTTCGGTCATCCCAAGACCTCCTTCTGTCTTCCACACCTATTCGCTCCTTACCCAATTGCCTCCAAGATTTCTCCCAACTATCCCTCATCCTCTGGAACTTTGTGCCCCAACACATCCGATCATCCACCACATTTGGATCCTTCAGATGGAACCTGAAAACCCAACTCTTCAAGAAAGCCTACAACCTGCATTGACCCCGCTGCCTCCTCACCACCATCAGTGCTGCTGCAACCCCAAATTACTGTCTCCTTCCCCATAATCCTGTAGAATGTAAGCCCGCAAGGGCAGGGTCCTCTCCCCTCTGTATCAGCCTACCATTGTTACTTTGTCTACTGTAAGTGGTATTTGTATTTTGATGTTACCCCTTTCTCATGTACAGCACCATGGAATCAATTGTGCTATATAGATAAATAATAATAATAATTAATAATAATGACCTGATTAACTTTTGCACCTAAATGTTTTCACACTATTTTTTTGTATCTCTTTCCATATACTTTTTTCATGTCTACTAATAAGGAAAACCAGCGAACAAATAATGATATACATACAAGGCCAAAAATCACAAAATAAAACCAAACGGACATGAAACATAAACTAGACGCATGCCAAAAATTGCAATACATGTGCAAGTACAATACATACCGCCTGAATGAGAGCAAGAGGGAACTAGTCAATCAACAGGAACCTGTGAAGTTTTCTTTTGTTACAGTTCATTCACACCTGTTCTCCATTCAGTGAGGATGAAGCCAAGTATCTGCCATTTGGTCAAATAGAATAATAAATTCCTTTCAAAAGTCTAATATCAACCGTTGCTACAGATGGGGTGGAGGATGCAAAGTATGTGGATACCATTCATATTTTGAAATTACTGATAAAGAAACAGGATGAGTTCTCCACCTTGGACATCCATTAACATTGAAAGGGTTCTTTGACAATAAACTGATGGCAAATTGTTCTTGTGCTGGGCCCCCAGCGATCATCTGGTATCTATGGGTATAGATTCAATTTTCTTGCAGCGCCACCACACGTGAAACCAAGAATTTTAAAGTGTTCAATCAAATCGTGGTTCAGCAGAGTGAGATATGCTGGATGGCATGTGTTTAAATGGAGGAGATATGGACAGACTTCTTTAACCCCTTAACGACCGCCGATACGCCTTTTAACGGCGGCAGTTAAGGGTACTTAAACCACAGCGCCGTTAATTAACGGCGCTGTGGAAAAAGTAAATAGCGCCCCCCCCAGAGTCCGATTTTCTCCGGGGTCTCGGCTGCCGGGGGTAGCCGAGACCCCAGAGAACATGATTCGGGGTTTTTTTTACCGACCCCGCTTTTGCGATCGCCGGTAATTAACCGTTTACCGGCGATCGCAAAAAAAAACAAAACGCGATTTCCCTTTTAATTTCTCTGTCCTCCGATGTGATCGCACATCAGAGGACAGAGAAATGGGGTCCCAGATAGCCCCCCAATACTCACCTGTCTCCCCCGGTGCTCCTCGTGGCTCCCGATGGGCGCCGCCATCTTTTTCCGGCAAAAAAATGGTGGGCGCATGCGCAGTGTGCCCGCCGGCCGGCACCGGGAGGATCTTTGGGGCCTCGGCTGCCGGAGGTAGCCGAGACCCCAAAGAACATGATTGGGGTCGGTTATACCGACCCCTGTTTTGCGATCGCCGGTAATTAACTGTTTACCAACGATCGCAAAAAAAAAAAAAAGTGGTGTGTAATTCTCTGTCCTCTGGTGTGATCGCACATCAGAGGACAGAGAAATAGGGGGATTCGGGGACCCTATTATACTTACCAGTGTCCCTGGGTCCTCCTGCGTCCTCTCCTGCCCGCCGGCGTCTTCTGTGGGAAACAAAATGGCGGGCGCATGCGCAGTGCGCTCGCCATCTGTCGCCATCTGCCGGCCGGCAGGAGAAAGCAGTTGGGGCTAACATTAGGGTTAGGGTTAGGGCTAGGGTTAGGGTTAGGCTTAGGGCTAGGGTTAGGGTTAGGGCTAGGGTTAAGGTTAGGGTTAGGGTTAGGGTTGGGGCTAAATATAGGGTTAGGGTTGGGGTTAAATTTAGGGTTAGGCTTCTTTCACACTTGCGTCGGTACGGGGCCGTCGCAATGTGTCGGCCCGACATACCAATGCACGCTGTGAAAATGCACAACGTGGGCAGCGGATGCAGTTTTTCAACGCATCCGCTGCCCAATCTATGTCCTGGGAAGGAGGGGGCGGAGTTACGGCCACTTATGCGTGGTCGGAAATGGCGGACGTGACGTACAAAAAAAGTTACATTGAACGATTTTTTGTGCCGACGGTCCGCCAAAACACAACTGATCCAGTACACGTCGCGATCCGTCGGCAATACAAGTCTATGGGCAAAAAACGCATCCTGCGGGCACATTTGCAGGATCCGTTTTTTGTCCAAAACGATGGATTGCGACGGATGCCAAACGACGCAAGTGTGAAAGTATCCTTAGGGCTAGGGTTAGGGTTGGGGCTAAAGTTAGGGCTAGGGTTGGGGCTAAAGTTAGGGCTAGGGTTAGGGTTGGAGATAAAGTTAGGGTTAGGGTTGGGGCTAAATTTAGGGTTAGGGTTAGGGCTAGGGTTGGGGCTAAAGTTAGGGCTAGGGTTGCAGCTAAAGTTAGGGCTAGAGTTGCGGCTAAAGTTAGGGTTAGAGTTGGGATTAGGGTTAGAGTTTGGATTAGGGTTGGCATTAGGGTTACGCTTGGGATTAGGGATAGGTTTTGGATTAGGGTTAAGGTTAGGGTTGGGATTAGGGGTGTATTGGGGTTAGGGTTAAGATTAGGGTTAGGGGTGTATCTGGATTAGGGTTAGGTTAGAGGTTAGGGTTGAGATTAGGATTAGGGGTGTGTTGGATTTAGGGTTTTGATTAGGGTTATGGTTAGGGTTGACATTAAGGTTGTTTTGGGGTAAGGGTTGTGATTATCGTTAGGGTTGTGATTAGGATTATGGATCGGGTTGGGATTAGGGTTAGGGGTGTGTTGGGGTTAGGGTTGGAGTTAGAATTGGGGGGTTTCCACTGTTTAGGTACATCAGGGGGTCTCCAAACACGACAGCCAATTTTGCGCTCAAAAAGTCAAATGGTGCTCCCTCCCTTCTGAGCTCTGCCGTGCGCCCAAACAGTGGGTTACCCCCACATATGGGGCATCAGCGTACTTGGGATAAATTGGACAACAACTTTTGGGGTCCAATTTCTCCTGTTACCCTTGCAAAAATAAAAACTTGGGGGCTACAAAATCTTTTTTGTGGAAAAAAAAAATATTTTTTATTTTCACGACTCTGCATTATAAACGTCTGTGAAGCACTTGGGCATTGAAAGTTCTCACCACACATCTATATAAGTTCCTTGGGGGGTCTAGTTTCCAAAATGGGGTCACTTGTGGGGGGTTACTACTGTTTAGGTACATCAGGGGCTCTGCAAACGCAACATAACGCCCACAGACCATTATATCTGTCTGCATTTCAAAACGGCGCTCCTTCCTTTCCGAGCTCTGCTGTGCGCCCAAACAGTGGTTTACCCCAACATATGGCGCATCAGCGTACTCGGGATAAATTGGACAACAACTATTGCTGTCCAATTTCTCCTGTTACCCTTGTGAAAATAAAAACTTGGGGGCTACAATATCTTTTTTGTGGAAAAAAAAATATTTTTTATTTTCACGACTCTGCATTCTAAACTTCTGTGAAGCACTTGGGCATTCAAAGTTCTCACCACACATCAGGAGAAATTGCATAACAAAATTTATGGTTACATTTCTGTTTTTACACATGTGAAAATAAAAAAATGGTTCTGAATTAAAATGTTTGCAAAAAAAGTTAAATGTTAATTTTTTCCTTCCACATTGTTTCAGTACCTGTGAAGCACGTAAAGGGTTAATAAACTTCTTGAATGTGGTTTTGAGCACCTTGAGGGGTGTAGTTTTTAGAATGGTGTCACACTTGGTTATTTTCTATCATATAGACCCCTCAAAATGACTTCAAATGTGATGTGGTCCCTAAAGAAAAAATGGTGTTGTAAAAATGAGAAATTGCTGGTCAACTTTTAACCCTTATAACTCCCTAACAAAAAAAAATTTTGTTTCCAAAATTGTGCTGATGTAAAGTAGACATGTGGGAAATGTTATTTATTAACTATTTTTCGTGACACATGTCTCTGATTTAAGGACATAAAAATACAAAGTTTGAAAATTGCAAAATGTTAAAATTTTTTGCCATATTTCCGTTTTTTTTAAATAAATAACTGCAAGTAATATCGAAGAAATGTTACCACTATCATGAAGTACAATATGTCACAAAAAAAACAGTCTCAGAATCAGCGGGATCCGTTAAAGCGTTCCAGAGTTATAACCTCATAAAGTGACAGTGGTCAGAATTGTAAAAATTGGCCTGGTCATTAAGTACCAAATTGGCTCTGTCACTAAGGGGTTAAATAGCAGAGCCTAGTGTGCAGACAGAATATTTAAGCAGCAAGGCAAGATACATAGTCAGGTGCATTGGTTCAAGAGAGCCCAGTGTGAGGACTACACCTTGGAGCAGCAGGACAATTTACATAGTTGACCATAGTTGGTCCAGAAAAGCTGATTGTGTGGACAGTAATCTAGACAAGTGCCTTCATACAGATGAGTCGAGCAGACAGCAACTTCGAACAATGTAGACAAGTAGATACGCAAATATCTAACTGCAGCAGAATTGAGTTTGCAGACAGCATCTTGGAGCAGCAGAGTTGAGATGACAGTCAGGCATCTTTATGTAGCATAGAGTTAATTGTGTGGACAGCACATGGTTACAGCAGAGATTAGTTGTTAGACAGCAACCTGGATGCAGCATAGCCAACTGTACGGATAACGCTTTTCAACAGCAGAGCTGAGTTGGCAAACGGGATTCTTCATGTAGCGGAGCCGAGTGAGCGACGACTAGTGAAGGGTTTATCAATGGGAATACTTTATATAACTGTAAGGTGACTAGGCGAGGTAGTGGTGGGCAACCTGCCGCTTCTGCATGCTCTAGCACCCTACAAGAAAATGGTCTCCCATGTCTCGGTGTGCTGCTATGTGTGGGGTGCATCACTCTTACTTGTGGCCATTGGCCTCCACTGGCTCCAGGCTTTTATCTTCCAGAACCTTCACAGAACGCAATCCTGGGGGCACCGAATTTGTTAAAAAGTCAAACTTTTACTTGGCATTTTACAGTCATTACAATGAAGCAATGTAGGATAGGGCGCAATGAGTTACAGTCTTTACCACAGGAACCGGACACAACTTCAGCCCCAATTCTCAGTATGGGTAGAGCATTCCTCTTGCTAACTCCTCTAGCACTACAGGAAAGATATATATCTTGGTACCGTGTTAGCCAGTAGATAGAAAAATATTTAGAATTGAGAGTCCTCAGTGGTTGATACCCTTTAATGGCTAACTGAAAAGATGGTAACAAATTGCAAGCTTTCGAGACTACACAGGTCTCTTCATCAGGCAAAGACATCTCATCCTCGCCTGATGAAGAGACCTGTGTAGTCTCGAAAGCTTGCAATTTGTTACCATCTTTTCAGTTAGCCATTAAAGGGTATCGACCACTGAGGACTCTCAATTCTAAATATTTTTCCTCTAGCACTAGGAATTCTTCTCTACCAGAAGCAGTGCACCCGGATTCCATGAACCTCCGGTTTCTGAGAGTTTGTGTCCTTCTTTCCCTGCAGCTCTGCAGGCTTAGTGCGCCCATCGGCCCCCGACATCCATCTCAAGGTTCCCTGGCTGACAGATTAGCCCGGAAGGGTTCTATGGGAATCCACTGCCTCTGAGTAACAGGATCAAGTTGTCCCTGGCAGCCTATTGCCTATGACCACTGCTATCACTACGCCACACTTCCCTCAACTGAACTTGACATTTCCTAAACTGGGCGCCAATTCTCATTTCCCCCCTACCCAATCTGGGCTGGCAGTAACAGTTAACCCTGTCCAGCCCAAATTTCAGCCCTTAAAAGGTCTAGTAAGATGACATCAGAGGTGTGCGCCCAGTTAGCATAGTAACCTGATGTGCAGAAGAGCAGAAAGAAAGATGGCTCCTGGAAAAAGAAGACGATGAAGTGATGCAGTGATGTTATTGCTATGTCTGCATTAGCATGCTGACATCTGGTGCACGTCCCTGCCGTTAAATAGGCCGCCCTACGCATGCAGATAGAGTGGCTGTCACTTTATGTAGACCTGGCTCCTGTCCTCCTCCCCCTTACAGCTATGCTACTGCACAACACAGTTCTTGGAAACTCCTTCCCATCAACCTGGTTCAAGCGCTATACTAGGACTCTTCACTTGGCTGTAACTAATAATTTCATTCAATAAAAAAATATATATTGATCGTAAAATATAGTCATGTGGATAATGACTCCAGTATCATGTATTTAAAAAATATATATTATACCAAATTATTCTGCTTTCTCATGTGACTGTTTGCTTAATGGTCCAGTGGGCATCCAAGTAAAGAGAACTCTGGGACAAAAAGAGCAGAAAAGCTTGACTGCGTGCTTTCATTTCTTTTTTGGACACCTTTCTCCCCTCCTGAGAAGTGCAAGTTTTCTGTGTTTTTTCAAGGGTAAAACCTGCTGCAGTTTACACTACCAGCAAAGTGAATGAGATTTCTGAAATCTGATGCTCATGTTACCTTTTTTTTTTTACCCTTACGGTTTTCAACCATCAAAGTGTTTTTTTTTTTTAAATCTGCAGCATGTTAATTCTGGCAGCGTTTTTACAGCTTTTTTTCACTCTCTTGAATGTATGAGACAAAAAAAAAAAAAGCGCAGATCAAAAACGTCCGTAAAAACATGTAAAAAATGAGCATGTTTTACCCAGCGTTGATCCTGACATCACTTTGATTTTTGGTCCAGAAAATTCTCATGAATAGTCAAAGCTATAAATTAATTTGAAAAAGTGAAATCATCAATCATTTTCCTTATGATTCATCTCCTCCTTTCAGATACCGGTTCCTAAAGTCATATCCCTGGAAAGAAAAAAGATCACAAAAGTTAATACAGAGTAAAATGTTTTCACTTGAGCACTTTTTCCAGCGGTCACAGATTTTTATTTTGTTTTTTTAAGTAACACCTTATGTTATTATATGCTCATCCAAAGGTTTCATGGAGACCTAACATGTAGCATTACCTTAATTGGAGACCTGACATGTAGCTTTCATGGACTCATGAAAAAATCTGATTCATACTGCAGACTGCAGGGGATAGATTGGCCTGTCCGCTGCGGAGATGTTGTTTTCCTTCTTGTTGTCAGCACAGTCCCAGTAAAGGACAGACAGAATGGCTTCGAAGGGTTAAAGCCATTGTCCCCTGGGACAATTACTTTAGGTAAGATGTCAGAGATGAAAGGCTATACTTAGCCAAGACGTATTTCCAATAGAATTTCATTGGTAGCCATGGCCACTAGGTGTTGGCCTCCAGGTGTAATATGGGGGGGGAACACTGTCCGGACACCTGTAATTAGACATCAGCACAATATAGGTGAATGAAGCTGGAGGACAAATCTGGAGATGTCACTCACCAGCATCAACACACCCAACCATTTTGAAGTAGGGGCTAAAAACGAAGGCAAAAGAGAATATTACTGCTTGAAAAAGTGCCCCTTTTGACTGTCCAGCCAGGGAAAAGCATAGCCACTTAACTAGCTAATCTTTCCATTGATTGACAGCACTGCTTGGCTGCCCTTTATTTGGAGAAATTATTCTCTCCAGGCCAGAGAGCACTTTCAGTCACCAGAGAGGGAGATGCGGCCATGTCTAACCAGTAGGGGGAATGGTGCACTCGGCCTCTTGGCCACTCCGCGGGTACACCGAGCAACCTAATTAGCCTACTTGCCTTGCGCAGGCGTGTACTACGGAGGACAGAGAATGAACTTCAATCCAATATTGCGGCCAGTATGCAGCCAGCAGGTTAGGAAAGGGTGAATCAATCACCCGAAAACCCCACCCCTATGACCCAAAACCGGTCCCGCCAAATTCAGGTGACAGGTTCCCTTTAAGATGTGCATGTCCATTAGATGAATGTTTGCCGAATCACCTAATTTCAGAAGGATCGATCAACTGTCTAATATACAGGGGGGGAAATAAGTATTTGATGCACCGTCGATTTTTCAAGTTTCCCCACCTACAAGGAATGGAGAGATCTGTAATTTTTATCGTAGGTACACTTCACCTGTGAGAGACAGAATCTTAAAAAAAATACAGATAATCACATTGTATGATTTTTACATAATTAATTTGCATTGTATTGCATAAAATAAGTATTTGGTACAATAGAAAAACAGAACTTAATATTTGGTAGAGAAACCTTTGTTTGCAATTACAGAGGTCAGACGTTTCCTGTAGTTCTCGACGAAGTTTGCACGCACTGCAACAGGGATATTGGCCCCCTCCTCCATACAGATATTCTCCAACAATTTTCTATTGGGTTTAAGTCTGGAGACTCTCTAAGCCACTCCAGGACCTTGAAATGCTTCTTGTGGAGCCACTCCTTTTTCCTGGCTGTAACTTTGAGTCACTGTCATGCTGGAAGACCCAGCCACGGACCATCTTCAATGCTCTTACTGAGGAAAGAAGGTTGTTGGCCAAAATCTCACGATACATGACCCCATCCATTCTCCCTTCAATACAGTGCAGTCATCCTGTACCTTTTGCAAAAAAGCAATCCAAAGTATGAGGTTTCTTCCACCATGCTTCATGGTTGGAATGGTGTTCTTGGGGTTGTATTCATCCTTCTTCCTCTAAACACAGTCTCATCTGACCACATAACCTTCACCCATGCCTCCTTTGCAACATTCAGATGGTCATTGATGAACTTCAGACAGGCCTGGACATGTGCTGGTGTGAGCAGGGGGACCTTGCGTGCCCTGCAGGATTTTAATCCATGATGGCGTAGTGTGTTACTAATGGTAATATTTGAGACTGTGGTCCCAGCTCTCTTGAGATCATTGACCATGCACTCTCGTGTAGTTCTGGGCTGATTTCTGACCTTTCTCAGAATCATCCTTACCCCACAAAGCGAGATCCTGTATGGAGCCCAGACCGAGGAAGATTGACAGTCATCTTGTATTTTTTGAATTTTCTAATAATTGTGCCAACAGTTGTTGCCTTATCACAAAGCTGCTTGCCTATTGTCCTGTAGCCCATCCCAGCCTTGTGCAGGTCTACAATGTTGTCCTTGGTGTCCTTAGACAGCTCTTTGGTCTTGGCCATAGTGGAGAGGTTGGAATGTGATTGATTGAGTGTGTGGACAGGTGTCTTCTTTATACAGGTAACGATTCAAACAGGTGCAATTAATACAGGTTATGAGTGCAGAGTAGGAGGCTTCTTAAAGAAAAACTAACAGGTGAATTATTGCTGGTTGTAGGGGATCAAATACTTATTTTATGCAATAAAATGCAAATTCATTATGTAAAAATCAATCATACAATGTGAATTTCTGGATTTTTTGTTAAGATTCTGCCTTGTGTAGCTACCATAAAAATTACAGACCTCTCCATTCTTTGTAGGTGGGAAAACTTGCAAAATCGGCAGAGTAACAAATACTTATTTTACCCCCTATATATGGGGGTGTCCCAACTCCTGGCGACAGATGAAAGGGGAAAGAAGGATCTAGTGTGTTGGGATTCAACAATGCCCCATCAGATAGCTGTTCAATGAATGAATGAATGAATGCTTGCTTGTCTGACTTGCTTGTGGCTATGGACCCCCATACACGGGAGCATTTGGCTGGTTTGTTAAAGTCAGCAGTAAGTTGTCAGACTTGTTTTAGAAATCTCCAGCAATCATTTCTCATCACCCAAAGTTTCAGACAGCATCAATAACTTATACGCAATGTAAAATTGTATGACATCTGTTCAAACGAATGGCCGTTTCGCCGCGTCAAGCACATCAGGGGCTCTTGCCTGCAACAGGTCTATTCAATTGAAGAAAGGGAATTCCAACCGGTAAGGTACCCCGCCATCCTCCCATGACTTTCAGACCTTCCAATATGAATAGGATGAATACATGGATTGAGTTACGATGATTGTTGAATGAACTTACCCAAACTAAAACTTCAATTTTTCTTGTTAAATACAGCGGCTGTGCTCAATGCAGATTGTAGAGACAAAGCAATGAAGATTCTGGATCCATTATGTACCTGCATAGTCCGAAGGAAAGCAACATGCATTGTAATGATAGGTGTGTTCCACCTTTACTGAACTGCCCATTATGCTAGGGTCCCTTAATTAACGAGTAAGAAGGTGCATTCTCTGAAATCAGTGAACTACATGTAAGGAGTCCGATAAATCTTCTGAAGCAAGGTGTCCATTACCTGTAAATCTAATCTCATTGTGAAAATGGTTAAGTGCTTGAGTTATTTCACAGCGAAAAATTCCCTTGATAATGTCCAGGAGTGTTTGCCAACAATTGCGTGTTCCAAATATAATAAATTAATCTCAGCATTGTTCTGCTGAGGACTCGCCTTCACCACTCTCTGGTTCCCCTATAGGGGGGAAATGCCTCGTAATCACCTGGGCTTAAAATAGTATATGACGTCAAAGAAAGCATCACAACATCACCATGATGAAGAAAAAAAAAGGACGTTGACATATCGGAGCTGTATGGCTGTGTCAGCCAATCATCGCAGTTTGCTTAAGGTGTGTTTGCAGGTGATCACTGCTCAACCGAAAGACTCAACCAGAAGCCTAGTAACACAGCGCACTGGTCTAGAGGCAGCGACTACCTGCAAAGGACTGTCACTGCACCCAGGCATCGAAGAAAACACATTATTATTATTACTATTTTATTGTATACTTTATATTGCAAGAATAACCTGGAAATGCACAATCACTCGTAAATCCTTCAACTTCTGCATCTTCTGGAAACAAGTACAAGATTTCCTTCATGTTGCCATTTCTTGCAAAACTGTGCTGGACTGAAAGGTGACACAATGATTAAAACTCATCCGATACCACAAAGGTATCTGAAAGTCATTTATGTCATTTTGCTTGTGGCATGGCATCATGGAAATACAGGTAAGTGACAGCTTTATTTATGTTCCTTTAAAAAGGTATCTGAAGAACTTATTGTTACTTTTGGGGATGTGGAGAACTTTTTTCCATTTTTGGGTCTCTGAAAAATGGTTTGTTACTTTGGCTATGTGAAGAACTTTTGTTACATTTGGCTATGTGAAGAACTATTTGTTACTTTTAGTTATGTGAAGAACTTTTTGTTACTTTTGGCTGTGTGAAGAACTTTTTGTTACCTTTGGGTATCTGAAGAACTTTTTGTTACTTTTGGGTATCTGAAGAAATGTTTGTTACCTTGCATCTGAAGAAATGTTTGTTACTTTTGGGTATCTGAAGAACTTTTTTTCTATTTTGGGGCTCTGAAAAATGTTTTGTTACTTTGGGTATGTGAAGAACTTTTTGTTACTTTTGGGTATCTGAAAAACTTTTTGTTACTTTTGGGTATGTGAAGAACTTTTGTTACTTTGGGTATGTGAAGAATTTTTTGTTACTTTTGGGTATCTGAAGAACTTTTGTTACTTTGGGTATCTGAACAACTTTTGTTACTTTGGGTATCTGAAGAACTTTTGTTACTTTGGGTATCTGAAGAACTTTTGTTACTTTGGGTATCTGAACAACTTTTGTTACTTTGGGTATCTGAAGAACTTTTGTTACTTTGGGTATCTGAAGAACTTTTGTTACTTTGGGTATCTGAACAACTTTTGTTACTTTGGGTATCTGAAGAACTTCTGTTACTTTTGGGTATCTGACGAACTTTTGTTACTTTGGGTATCTGAAGAACTTTTGTTACTTTTGGGTATCTGAAGAACTTTTGTTACTTTGGGTATCTGAACAACTTTTGTTACTTTGGGTATCTGAAGAACTTTTGTTACTTTGGGTATCTGAAGAACTTTTGTTACTTTGGGTATCTGAAGAACTTTTGTTACTTTGGGTATCTGAAGAACTTTTGTTACTTTGGGTATCTGAAGAACTTTTGTTACTTTGGGTATCTGAAGAACTTTTGTTACTTTGGGTATCTGAAGAACTTTTGTTACTTTGGGTATCTGAAGAACTTTTGTTACTTTGGGTATCTGAAGAACTTCTGTTACTTTTGGGTATCTGACGAACTTTTGTTACTTTGGGTATCTGAAGAACTTTTGTTACTTTTGGGTATCTGAAGAACTTTTGTTACTTTGGGTATCTGAAGAACTTTTTGTTACTTTTGGGTATCTGAAGAAATGTTTGTTACCTTGCATCTGAAGAAATGTTTGTTACCTTTGGGTATCTGAAGAACTTTTTTTCTATTTTGGGGCTCTGAAAAATGTTTTGTTACTTTGGGTATGTGAAGAACTTTTTGTTACTTTTGGATATCTGAAGAACTTTTTGTTACTTTTGGGTATGTGAAGAACTTTTGTTACTTTGGGTATGTGAAGAATTTTTTGTTACTTTTGGGTATCTGAAGAACTTTTGTTACTTTTGGGTATCTGAAGAACTTTTGTTACTTTGGGTATCTGAAGAACTTTTGTTACTTTTGGGTATCTGAAGAACTTTTGTTACTTTGGGTATCTGAAGAACTTTTGTTACTTTGGGTATCTGAAAAACTGTTTGTTACCTTTGAGTCTCTGAAAAACTTTTTGTTACTTTTGGCTATGTGAAGAATTTTTTGTTACTTTTGGGTATCTGAAGAACTTTTGTTACTTTTGGGTATCTGAAGAACTTTTGTTACTTTGGGTATCTGAAGAACTTTTGTTACTTTTGGGTATCTGAAGAACTTTTGTTACTTTGGGTATCTGAAGAACTTTTTTTACTTTTGGGTATCTGACGAACTTTTTGCTACTTTTCGGTATGTGAAGAACTTTTTGTTACTTTTAGTTATGTGAATAACTGTTGTTACCTTTGGGTAGCTGAAGAACTTTTTGTTACTTTGGGGTATCTGAAGAACTTTTTGTTACTTTTGGGTATCTGACGAACTTTGTTACTTTGGGTATGTAAACAACTTTTTATTACTTTGGGTATCTGAATAACTTTTTGTTACTTTTGGGTATTTGGAGAACTTTTTATTATTTTGGGGTAGAACTTGAACTTTTTGTTACTTTTGGGTATCTGAAGAACTTTTTATTATTTTGGGGTATTTGAAGGACTTTTATTTTCTTTTGTATTTGTCAATGAAAAATTATAATGAAACCATTTATAGGAATAATTATATTTAGCACATTAACAATTAATGATTTAGGACACGAGTAAGAAACCCCCGTTTGATCTGCAACAAGTTTTTGTGACCTGGGGTATTGTTTATAGAGATCAGCAGATAAATCTGATCAGGTTAGGGGTGGTCTTCTCGAAGAAGTGGGATTTTATAGTGGTTTAATTGCATGTGAAGCCTTTGGAGGACAAACCAAAATGGGTCTAAAAAAAGTTGCTCTCTCATAAAAGATGACTGTACAAAGGGAATTATTAATACAAAAAAATTATTTTCCAACAAGTTTTCATTTAGAGATATGGTTGTCAGACGTGGTGTATTCCTTCAGTTCACTGTCACACGCACTTTTGTAGCAGAAATTTCTTATGCATTTTTTTTCTGTGTTTTTGGTGATTTTTTTTACATTTATTAATCAGCTTTAAGAAAACTGTCTAAAATAAAAAGAACAAAACAAACAGCCTCGTAGCCCATAGGAACCAATGACAGCATTGCTTTGACTTTGTATTTTGTTCTGGGCTGCTGTGGGCAACAGGGTCAGTTTTCCTTGTAGACCGCTTTCCTACCGCTTGCACGTTTTTGCCCGTGTTACAAGTTTTGTGATTCCTAGTGATTTATAATGAAAATAATGCAACAAAAAACACGACCAGAAATGCAATACACAATAAAGCTATATCCAGACTTTTTGAAGAGTTTTCCCAAATCAAACCATTTCAGGAAATGTTTTTAAAGGGTTTTTTTTAAGCGTTTTTGAAGAGTATTTTTGAAAGTTTTTTTTTTACTGAAACTTTTTTTTGCACTTTTGTGAGGAGTCCCCCTTCTTTTTTTTCCCAACAGGAATTTTTCCAAACCTGAATAGGAAAAAAAATGCTCAAAAAAACTAAACAGCAAAATGAATTCACATTGCAATGAAAAACTGAATATATGAACAGCAAAATGAATTCACATTGCAATGAATATGAAGAGTCTTTAAAGCAATTTTTAAGTGATTTTTTTTAGGCGCTATGTGGATCGGATCCGCTCAGTGTGAACATACATGCATTTTTTTAGGAGAAAGTAGAGAAAAATTAATGAACCATTATTACAGAAAAAAAAAAAACATTGCAAACAGAAAAAATGCCATACCTGGAGCATGGTGCAAAAAAGGTCAAAAACACAAGTAAAAAAAAAAAAGAAAACACTTGTATATGCGCTGCATTTAACATTTCTCTAATGACGCTAACAAAAACCTGAAAAAAACAACACTAAAAACTGGGAGTAACGGCACAATTAGGAGTCTATTTCCCAGAAATCCTGAACATTTGTATTATTTGAGATGATCATGGAAAGCTTGTCACATTAAGACCGATACGAGCAATTCAAACTTTCCATAGCTCAATTACTGTCAGAATAAAACTATGGACTAGAATCATATTCTCAATATCCACAGTTGACTTTCATTCTTTAAATTAGCTGAAAAGCTCCATATAGGTGGCATATATCCCATTAATTTGGCTCTATTTTCACTATAAAATGTAAATATTCATTTTGCCTTCTATAGCCTTTGTGTTGCATTGTCTATTGGTGGCTGCAGAATGAGTTAACTAAGAATCTGTCAGTGAGCTTGTTCTGATAGAAACATTTCAAATCATAAGTCATATCAATGTTGAACTAAACTTTCCTTCACATGTTTAGTATTTGGTCAGTATTTTATATCAGTATTTATAAGCCAAAACCAGGAGTGGAACAATTAGAGGGAAAGTATAATAGAAACATATGCACCACTTCTGTATTTATCACCCACTCCTGGTTTTAGAGAGCAACATCTGAGGACCAGATCATTTATGTCTGACGCTCCTGTTTTTTTCTCTTGCCTATTAAAAAGAATTCTGCTGGGAACCTGATCACAGATATGTTCCCATTGTTCCTACTGGGAGAGGTTTTGGCGACATCAGATTTAATGCTGGACATTGTTCTGCGATGAACAGAGAAACGTCAGGTGCAGCGTTTCTCATTATGGCTAGAGGAGACGTCTGGCACACCGCTCCATTCATCCCAGTGAGTGCTGGTGGGAAAGATGGCGGCAACAGCCTCCCAGTATTAGCGCACGTCATTCCCATAGGGCTGAGCAATTAATATAAAGGGTGTCAGCAATTCAGTATGTGGGGCGCATGGGAGCAATGTTCTGACAGTGGTCACTGCCTGTCTGCCTCTACAGGACTCTCATAACAATCACATAAAGAGTGCCCTGAATATCAATGCCAGCCATAGTGCACCCCATTATCAATGCCAGCCATAGTGCACCCCATTATCAATGCCAGCCATAGTGCACCCCATTAATAATGCAGAGATATAGTGCACCCCATTATCAATGCCAGCCATAGTGCACCCCATTATCAATACCAGCCATAGTGCACCCCATTATCAATGCCAGTCATAGTGCACCCCATTATCAATGCCAGCCATAGTGCACCCCATTATCAATGCAGAGATATAGTGCACCCCATTATCAATGCCAGCCATAGTGCACCCCATTACAAAAATGCCAGCCATAGTGCACCCCATTATCAATGCAGAGATATAGTGCACCCCATTATCAATGCCAGCCATAGTGCACCCCATTATCAATGCAGAGATATAGTGCACCCCATTATCAATGCCAGCCATAGTGCACCCCATTATCAATACCAGCCATAGTGCACCCCATTATCAATGCCAGTCATAGTGCACCCCATTATCAATGCCAGCCATAGTGCACCCCATTATCAATGCCAGCCATAGTGCACCCCATTATAATTGCCAGCCATAGTGCACCCCATTATCAATGCCAGCCATAGTGCACCCCATTATCAATGCCAGCCATAGTGCACCCCATTATCAATGCAGAGATATAGTGCACCCCATTATCAATGCCAGCCATAGTGCACCCCATTATCAATACCAGCCATAGTGCACCCCATTATCAATGCCAGTCATAGTGCACCCCATTATCAATGCCAGCCATAGTGCACCCCATTATCAATGCCAGCCATAGTGCACCCCATTATAATTGCCAGCCATAGTGCACCCCATTATCAATGCCAGCCATAGTGCACCCCATTATCAATGCCAGCCATAGTGCACCCCATTATCAATGCAGAGATATAGTGCACCCCATTATCAATGCCAGCCATAGTGCACCCCATTATCAATGCAGAGATATTGTGCACCCCATTATCAATGCCAGCCATAGTGCACCCCATTATCAATGCAGAGATATGGTGCACCCCATTATCAATGCCAGCCATAGTGCACCCCATTATAATTGCCAGCCATAGTGCACCCCATTATCAATGCAGAGATATAGTGCACCCCATTATCAATGCCAGCCATAGTGCACCCCATTATCAATGCAGAGATATAGTGCATCCCATTGTCAATGCCAGCCATAGTGCACCCCATTATCAATGCAGAGATATGGTGCACCCCATTATCAATGCCAGCCATAGTGCACCCCATTACAAAAACGCCAGCCATAGTGCACCCCATTATCAATGCCAGCCATAGTGCACCCCATTACAAAAATGCCAGCCATAGTGCACCCCATTATCAATGCCAGCCATAGTGCACCCCATTATCAATGCCAGCCATAGTGCATCCCATTATCAATGCAGAGATATAGTGCACCCCATTATCAATGCCAGCCATAGTGCACCCCATTATCAATGCCAGCCATAGTGCAGCCCATTATCAATGCCAGCCACAGTGCACCCCATTATCAATGCCAGCCATAGTGCACCCCATTATCAATGCCAGCCATAGTGCACCCCATTATCAATGCAGAGATATGGTGCACCCCATTATCAATGCCAGCCATAGTGCACCCCATTATAATTGCCAGCCATAGTGCACCCCATTATCAATGCAGAGATATAGTGCACCCCATTATCAATGCCAGCCATAGTGCACCCCATTATCAATGCAGAGATATAGTGCATCCCATTGTCAATGCCAGCCATAGTGCACCCCATTATCAATGCAGAGATATGGTGCACCCCATTATCAATGCCAGCCATAGTGCACCCCATTACAAAAACGCCAGCCATAGTGCACCCCATTATCAATGCCAGCCATAGTGCACCCCATTACAAAAATGCCAGCCATAGTGCACCCCATTATCAATGCCAGCCATAGTGCACCCCATTATCAATGCCAGCCATAGTGCACCCCATTATCAATGCCAGCCATAGTGCAGCCCATTATCAATGCCAGCCACAGTGCACCCCATTATCAATGCCAGCCATAGTGCACCCCATTATCAATGCCAGCCATAGTGCACCCCATTATCAATGCCAGCCTCAGTGCACCCCATTAGCCACAGTGCACCCTATTCCAATGTCAGCCAGTGCACCCCATTCCGATACCAGCCATAGCGCACCCCATTCCAATGCAGAGATATAGTACACCCTATTATCAATGCTAGCCACAGTGCACCTCATTCCAATGCAGATATAGTGCACCCCATTATCAATGCCAGCTATAGTGCACCCCATTAGCAATGACAGCCACAGTGCACCTCATTCCACTGCCAGCCACAGTGCACCCCATTCTATTGCGAGCAGCAGTGCACCCTACTAGCACAGCCACAGTGCACCCCATTCCAATGCCAGCCACGGTGCACCCCATTATCAATGATAGCGACAGTGCACCCTATTCCAATGCCAGCCACTGTGCACCCTATTATCAATGTCAGCCACAGTGCAGCTCCATTATCATTGTTAGCCACAGTGCACCCTATTGCAATGTCAGCCACAGTGCACCCCATTCCAGTGTCAGCCACAGTGCACCCCATTCTGATACCGGCCATAGTGTACCCCATTCCAATACCAGCCACAGAGCACCCCATTCTAAAACCAGCCACAGAGCACCCCATTCTAATACCAGCCACAGTGCACCCCATTCCGATACCAGCCACAGTGCACCCCATTCCGATACCAGCCACAGTGCACCCCATTCCAATACCAGCCACAGTGCACACCATTCCAATACCAGCCACAGTGCACCCCATTCTAATACCAGCCACAGTGCATCCCATTCCAATATCAGCCATAGTGCACCCCATTCTAATACCAGCCACAGTGCACCCCATTCCAATACCAGCCACAGAGCACCCCATTCTAATACCAGCCACAGTGCACACCATTCCAATACCAGCCACAGTGCACCCCATTCCAATACCAGCCACAGAGCACCCCATTCTAATACCAGCCACAGTGCATCCCATTCCAATACCAGCCACAGTGCACCCCATTCCAATACCAGCCACAGAGCACCCCATTCTAATACCAGCCACAGTGCATCCCATTCCAATACCAGCCACAGAGCACCCCATTCTAATACCAGCCACAGTGCATCCCATTCCAATACCAGCCACAGTGCACCCCATTCCAATACCAGCCACAGAGCACCCCATTCTAATACCAGCCACAGTGCATCCCATTCCAATACCAGCCACAGAGCACCCCATTCTAATACCAGCCACAGTGCACCCCATTCTAATACCAGCCACAGTGCATCCCATTCCAATACCAGCCACAGAGCACCCCATTCTAATACCAGCCATAGTGCATCCCATTCCAATACCAGCCACAGAGCACCCCATTCTAATACCAGCCACAGTGCACCCCATTCTAATACCAGCCACAGTGCATCCCATTCCAATACCAGCCACAGTGCACCCCATTCCAATACCAGCCACAGAGCACCCCATTCTAATACCAGCCACAGTGCATCCCATTCCAATACCAGCCACAGTGCACCCCATTCCAATACCAGCCACAGAGCACCCCATTCTAATACCAGCCACAGTGCATCCCATTCCAATACCAGCCACAGTGCATCCCATTCCAATACCAGCCACAGAGCACCCCATTCCAATATCAGCCATAGTGCACCCCATCCCAATATCAGCCATACTGCACCCCATTCTAATACCAGCCACAGAGCACCCCATTCTAATACCAGCCACAGTGCATCCCATTCCAATACCAGCCACAGTGCACCCCATTCCAATACCAGCCACAGAGCACCCCATTCTAATACCAGCCACAGTGCATCCCATTCCAATACCAGCCACAGTGCATCCCATTCCAATACCAGCCACAGAGCACCCCATTCCAATATCAGCCATAGTGCACCCCATCCCAATATCAGCCATACTGCACCCCATTCTAATACCAGCCACAGAGCACCCCATTCTAATACCAGCCACAGTGCACCCCATTCCGATACCAGCCACAGTGCACCCCATTCCGATACCAGCCACAGTGCACCCCATTCCAATATCAGCCATAGTGCACCCCATTCTAATACCAGCCACAGTGCATCCCATTCCAATATCAGCCATAGTGCACCCCATTCTAATACCAGCCACAGTGCACCCCATTCCAATACCAGCCACAGAGCACCCCATTCTAATACCAGCCACAGTGCACACCATTCCAATACCAGCCACAGTGCACCCCATTCCAATACCAGCCACAGAGCACCCCATTCTAATACCAGCCACAGTGCACCCCATTCCAATACCAGCCACAGTGCACCCCATTCTAATACCAGCCACAGTGCATCCCATTCCAATACCAGCCACAGTGCACCCCATTCCAATACCAGCCACAGTGCACCCCATTCCAATACCAGCCACAGTGCACACCATTCCAATACCAGCTACAGTACACGCCATTCCAATACCAGCTACAGTGCATCCCATTCCAATACCAGCCATAGTGCACCCCATTCCAATACCAGCCATAGTGCACCCCATTCCAATACCAGCCACAGTGCATCCCATTCCAATACCAGCCACAGTGCATCCCATTCCAATACCAGCCATAGTGCACCCCATCCCAATATCAGCCATACTGCACCCCATTCTAATGCCAGCCACAGTGCACCCCATTCCAATACCAGCCACAGTGCACCCCATTCTAATACCAGCCACAGTGCATCCCATTCCAATACCAGCCACAGTGCATCCCATTCCAATACCAGCCACAGTGCACCCCATTCTGATACCAGCCACAGTGCATCCCATTCCAATACCAGCCACAGTGCATCCCATTCCAATACCAGCCACAGTGCACCCCATTCTGATACCAGCCACAGTGCACCCCATTCCAATACCAGCCACAGAGCACCCCATTCTAATACCAGCCACAGTGCATCCCATTCCAATACCAGCCACAGAGCACCCCATTCTAATACCAGCCACAGTGCATCCCATTCCAATACCAGCCACAGTGCACCCCATTCCAATACCAGCCACAGAGCACCCCATTCTAATACCAGCCACAGTGCATCCCATTCCAATACCAGCCACAGAGCACCCCATTCTAATACCAGCCACAGTGCACCCCATTCTAATACCAGCCACAGTGCATCCCATTCCAATACCAGCCACAGAGCACCCCATTCTAATACCAGCCACAGTGCATCCCATTCCAATACCAGCCACAGAGCACCCCATTCTAATACCAGCCACAGTGCACCCCATTCTAATACCAGCCACAGTGCATCCCATTCCAATACCAGCCACAGTGCACCCCATTCCAATACCAGCCACAGAGCACCCCATTCTAATACCAGCCACAGTGCATCCCATTCCAATACCAGCCACAGTGCACCCCATTCCAATACCAGCCACAGAGCACCCCATTCTAATACCAGCCACAGTGCATCCCATTCCAATACCAGCCACAGAGCACCCCATTCTAATACCAGCCACAGTGCACCCCATTCTAATACCAGCCACAGTGCATCCCATTCCAATACCAGCCACAGAGCACCCCATTCTAATACCAGCCACAGTGCATCCCATTCCAATACCAGCCACAGAGCACCCCATTCTAATACCAGCCACAGTGCACCCCATTCTAATACCAGCCACAGTGCATCCCATTCCAATACCAGCCACAGTGCACCACATTCCAATACCAGCCACAGAGCACCCCATTCTAATACCAGCCACAGTGCATCCCATTCCAATACCAGCCACAGTGCACCCCATTCCAATACCAGCCACAGAGCACCCCATTCTAATACCAGCCACAGTGCATCCCATTCCAATACCAGCCACAGTGCATCCCATTCCAATACCAGCCACAGAGCACCCCATTCCAATATCAGCCATAGTGCACCCCATCCCAATATCAGCCATACTGCACCCCATTCTAATACCAGCCACAGAGCACCCCATTCTAATACCAGCCACAGTGCATCCCATTCCAATACCAGCCACAGTGCACCCCATTCCAATACCAGCCACAAAGCACCCCATTCTAATACCAGCCACAGTGCATCCCATTCCAATACCAGCCACAGTGCACCCCATTCTAATACCAGCCACAGTGCATCCCATTCCAATACCAGCCACAGTGCATCCCATTCCAATACCAGCCACAGTGCACCCCATTCTGATACCAGCCACAGTGCACCCCATTCCAATACCAGCCACAGAGCACCCCATTCTAATACCAGCCACAGTGCATCCCATTCCAATACCAGCCACAGAGCACCCCATTCTAATACCAGCCACAGTGCATCCCATTCCAATACCAGCCACAGTGCACCCCATTCCAATACCAGCCACAGAGCACCCCATTCTAATACCAGCCACAGTGCATCCCATTCCAATACCAGCCACAGAGCACCCCATTCTAATACCAGCCACAGTGCACCCCATTCTAATACCAGCCACAGTGCACCCCATTCTAATACCAGCCACAGTGCATCCCATTCCAATACCAGCCACAGTGCATCCCATTCCAATACCAGCCACAGAGCACCCCATTCCAATATCAGCCATAGTGCACCCCATCCCAATATCAGCCATACTGCACCCCATTCTAATACCAGCCACAGAGCACCCCATTCTAATACCAGCCACAGTGCATCCCATTCCAATACCAGCCACAGTGCACCCCATTCCAATACCAGCCACAGAGCACCCCATTCTAATACCAGCCACAGTGCATCCCATTCCAATACCAGCCACAGTGCATCCCATTCCAATACCAGCCACAGAGCACCCCATTCCAATATCAGCCATAGTGCACCCCATCCCAATATCAGCCATACTGCACCCCATTCTAATACCAGCCACAGAGCACCCCATTCTAATACCAGCCACAGTGCACCCCATTCCGATACCAGCCACAGTGCACCCCATTCCGATACCAGCCACAGTGCACCCCATTCCAATATCAGCCATAGTGCACCCCATTCTAATACCAGCCACAGTGCACCCCATTCCAATACCAGCCACAGAGCACCCCATTCTAATACCAGCCACAGTGCACACCATTCCAATACCAGCCACAGTGCACCCCATTCCAATACCAGCCACAGAGCACCCCATTCTAATACCAGCCACAGTGCATCCCATTCCAATACCAGCCACAGTGCACCCCATTCCAATACCAGCCACAGTGCATACCATTCCAATACCAGCCACAGAGCACCCCATTCTAATACCAGCCACAGTGCATCCCATTCCAATACCAGCCACAGTGCACCCCATTCCAATACCAGCCACAGAGCACCCCATTCTAATACCAGCCACAGTGCATCCCATTCCAATACCAGCCACAGTGCACCCCATTCCAATACCAGCCACAGAGCACCCCATTCTAATACCAGCCACAGTGCATCCCATTCCAATACCAGCCACAGTGCATCCCATTCCAATACCAGCCACAGAGCACCCCATTCCAATATCAGCCATAGTGCACCCCATCCCAATATCAGCCATACTGCACCCCATTCTAATACCAGCCACAGAGCACCCCATTCTAATACCAGCCACAGTGCATCCCATTCCAATACCAGCCATAGTGCACCCCATCCCAATATCAGCCATAGTGCACCCCATTCCAATACCAGCCACAGTGCATCCCATTCCAATACCAGCCACAGTGCATCCCATTCCAATACCAGCCACAGTGCATCCCATTCCGATACCAGCCACAGTGCATCCCATTCCAATACCAGCCACAGTGCATCCCACTCCAATACCAGCCACAGAGCACCCCATTCCAATATCAGCCATAGTGCACCCCATTCTTATACCAGCCACAGTGCATCCCATTCCAATATCAGCCATAGTGCACCCCATCCCAATGTCAGCCACAGTGCACACCATTCCAATACCAGCCACAATGCACCCCATTCCAATACCAGCCACAGAGCACCCCATTCTAATACCAGCCACAGTGCATCCCATTCCAATACCAGCCACAGTGCACCCCATTCCAATACCAGCCACAGTGCACCCCATTCCAATACCAGCCACAGTGCACACCATTCCAATACCAGCTACAGTACACGCCATTCCAATACCAGCTACAGTGCATCCCATTCCAATACCAGCCATAGTGCACCCCATTCCAATACCAGCCATAGTGCACCCCATTCCAATACCAGCCACAGTGCATCCCATTCCAATACCAGCCACAGTGCATCCCATTCCAATACCAGCCATAGTGCACCCCATCCCAATATCAGCCATACTGCACCCCATTCTAATGCCAGCCACAGTGCACCCCATTCCAATACCAGCCACAGTGCACCCCATTCTAATACCAGCCACAGTGCATCCCATTCCAATACCAGCCACAGTGCATCCCATTCCAATACCAGCCACAGTGCACCCCATTCTGATACCAGCCATGGTGCACCCCATTATCAATGTAAGCCACAGTGCACCCCATCCCAATGTCAGCCACAGTGCACCCCATCCCAATGTCAGCCACAGTATACCCCATTCTGATACCAGCCATGGTGCACCCCATTATCAATGTCAGCCACAGTGCACCCCATCCCAATGTCAGCCACAGTATACCCCATTCTGATACCAGCCATGGTGCACCCCATTATCAATGTCAGCCACAGTGCACCCCATCCCAATGTCAGCCACAGTGCACCCCATTCTGACACCAACCATAGTGCACCCCATTCCAATGCCAGCCACAGTGCACACCATTCCAATACCAGCCACAGTGCACCCCATTCTGACACCAGCCATAGTGCACCCCATTCCAATGCCAGCCACAGTGCACCTCATTTCAACGACAACATCCATAACTGTGGCGGCCTCAGTGCAGCTAATATTAGTGCCAGCCCTATCGTTACCTATGGAGCCAAACAATGGCTGTGATAATGCCACTGGAGATCTGTTACAGGAAAAAAAAAAAAAACGTATCAGAATGTGGTGAACACGCCATTATATAATCCGTTCCTGCACAGTAGGGCCTTACAAGGAACGGTGCCACAAATAGAGAATGGCCGCGTCGTGCACTGCCCCCTAGGCCCTGCACTAAGTATTACACGCTCCAGTTTTTTGGGAGGTGTTCCCTTAGTTTACGTGTTTTCCCTGTGTAATCGTACCCCTATGTCCTCTCTCCTGTCACAATGACCTCACGGAGGAGCAGTTACATAGCAATGCCAGACCTCTGATCTGCGATAAACCTCACCCAGTGTCCGTATTGACATTGGTTTTACAGTATGTGACAGAACATCGCCATTCTGGATCTGCTCTACATTGCAAACATTGGATGTGGTGTCCCAGCCGTAGTCCAATCACTGACATTTAGTCATCATTTCTCCAGTGGATTAGATGTAGCTCTGATGCCATCATAGACACCTGATAGTGACCCTGGAGACAAAAGGGGAAATTGCGTCAACATGATCCTCTCTTATATCATAGATGTATGCCATCACATTGGTGAAATCTGTCATCTCGGACCACCACTGATTTCCAAAATGAAAGAGCTTTATGGGACTCAAACTTCTCTTATCAGAGTGGCGACAGGTTCCAAAAAGTATCTCACTATGGAGGACCTGTCCTGTGTGGTATCACACAACTCACTCATTTGAATCACCCCAGTGTAATACCTAATTTATCCTCTGGGAGTGCTGCAGTGAAATTGAACACTTTCTTCTTGGTTCTCACACAGCTTACAGCTGATCGATGAGGGTGTGTACACCTCGTGATCTGACCGTGAAGTGAACTTTAAGTAGAGGTTGTCCAAAGAGGACATCTTCTTTAAATTGAGACACGTAATTTAATAAAAGCTTATAGAGTGAAATATGAAAACGACTTAACTTTTATTTTACTTATATTCAAAGATGTTGGGTGTGCTGAAAATCCCTCTTTTCAATCTTCATATAAAGAGTTGTCCCAGCCAAGTATTAGACTGAATACTCTCGGAAACTCAACTCTCGATGTAGAACTATTTCCTCTTAAGACTTAGTATTGGATTACAGTATTCCCTGCACACCTGCCATAATAGTCTGCTATATTATTACTGCTAGTAGTGTTCATAGAGGTAAATGGATTAGTAATGATATCATTGCCCCTATTAACCGCACGCTAGTACTAACCCACATTATTATAATTTTACCTAGGCAAATTCCACAAACGGACATATCGCTAGCAGGTGACGGGGCGGTCAAAGACTGTTATCTGTGTGCAAAAAATATTTCTCCTGAACAATTTGAGACTAATGTAGGAATATTGATTATGATGGGTTGTAGAATGTCATGTCATCATTTAAGGGAGTCTTAAAGGGGTTGTCAAAAATTCATTTTTACTAGGTTTGCATAGTAGTAAGGTAATACCAGAATATCCTGGTGTTCCATCCTCCGAAAATCTTCTATAATCGGTGGGAAAGCCTGACCATAAGGGTGTAAATCCTCGCAGGGAAAATTAATTATTACACAGTGTCAATTGGAATCAATGAGCTGACCGTGTAATGTACAAACGTGTCGGACCCCCCAGAGGGAGATGATGCTCTTTGTAGCCTCTCTGCACTGTGACTAATGGGTTAGGGTCTTGCTTTTAGTTCTTAGCTTCTTATTGACTGGCAACTCAATAGCAGAACTCACTGTACAAGAGAATCCGGGGCCATAGGACTGAGCTACTACGTATATGTGACCATTAGGTGAAAGTTCTGACAAGGAAGAACCTCAGGGGCGCCATAACAAATATCCAAGAGTATTATTAACATTGTTCTACTTTTACATAATTCCATTTGAACAGTAGATTTGTCTTGCCTAACGACACTTCCCGTTACCTGGTTTTCATATATAAATCTTCCTTGACATTTTGGGTGCAAAGGTCTTCAAAATGGCACACGAGGCTAGTACCGGTACATTTAGCCCAAAAACAAAAACATTCTATTTTTCTAGCTTTAATCTTTTAGACTTTTAAGCGTAAAAAGTCACATCAACCACTAAAAGGTTGCAAAACGTTCTCAACATTTTGAAGATGTAATATCACACCATAAATTTCTTCCAGTTATCACATTTGATTTTGGTTTTTCAGTCACTAGATCTCACACACAAATGATATTAACCTATGACAGATCTGTCGGTGTCATCGAGTCGTCTTTTCGGGAAACGTGGCAACGTGGAAATTTCTGCTCTCATACTTTTATGAGCTCTTATTATGAGTTTTGTCAACATAAGTTTCAGAAATTCTCTTCCGGCAAGTTTAGTCTTATTTTTTATGTTATAAATAACATAACCATTTATTTCTGATACATTCAAGAAAATAAAAAACTTGACCATTGGCCATCTCGTAATGGACGCTGCGTCACGCGATGCACAGAGGAGGCAGGGCGCCCGAGCTAGGAAGCTACCGAAATGGATGGCTACCTATTTCCCATATTTGCAGAAATATAATGAAAAGAACCTCACTTGTAATCCAACGGACCCCATGCAATTAAACCTTGATAAAGATATGATTATGGGCAACAGAACAAAAGTGTGAACATTAAATTCGATGATATATTTGAATACTTTGTTCATGGTTTCCTAAATGTACAAAGTGGATGCCAAGATGAACAGTCCATAAAGCAAGAGAAGGGAAGGGTCACTCAGAAACATGTAATTTCATAATGCTTGTCTAACTAGGGCTGCCCATAAGGTGTAAAAAAAAAAGTAACCATCCATGTCTACTAATAAAGAGAAGATAGCGCCATTAATTTTCTGTTGCCTAGAATGGAGAACTTCAAAGATACATCTGAGCCATCGTAGGACGCTCACATGCACCTTCCAGCCACTACATGTGGGATTAGCTTTCCCTTTCTGTCTTGATCTCTAACAATGTTTTTAGGAGGATTTGAACAAAGTTAAAGTTTTTTAAAATCAAGAAGATATGCTGGATAATTATGGATTACCTTTAGTGATGAGCGAGTATACTCATTGCTTGGGTTTTCCTGAGCACGCTCGGGTGGTCTCAGAGTATTTGTGACTGCTCGGAGATTTAGTTTTTTTTTTACACAGTTGCATGATTTACAGCTGCTAGCCAGCCTGAGTACATGTGGGGGTTGCCTGGTTGCTTGGAAATCTCCACGTGTATTCAAGCTGTCTAGCAGCTGTAAATCATGAAGCTGAGACAACAAAAACTAAATCCCCGAGCAGTCACAAATACTCGGAGACCACCCGAGCGTGCTCGGGAAAACCCGAGCAACGAGTATACTCGCTCATCACTAATTACCTTCCAGCCACTATGTATTCAGTCTGCGGAGCAGGGAATAAGTAAGAAGTGAGGGGCAGAGGATGGTGGCGCCAATCGAGGGCACTGTGGCTTGTACTAATATGGCATGGCTGGCGAAAATTGTGGCCCTTGCTTTATGTATATATAAGTATGACTATTAGTGATGAGCAAACATGCTTGTATAAGGTGTTATCCGAGCATGCCCGGGTATCACCCGAGTGTCTTCGGCGTGATCGGATAATATGTTTGTGTACCTGCGGCGGCATGTTTTGCGGCTGTTAGACAGCTGCAACTCATGCGGGGATTGCCTAGCCAGTGATTTAAAAGAAAGCGTGCACACACCCGCTTTTAGACAAACATCATTTGCTGCAGGAGAATTAAACTAACCCTCCGGCAGTATAACGCGTACCTCCCTGTGCTCTGTAAATGTCCCATCCATACATTTTAGATGGATATAAAACAAGAGGCGCTCCTTGTGTAACACAATGGGCAAAAGGTAAGGGCGACTTGGAGGATTGGTCGCTCACGTGAACAGGTTATGCGCGGCACAGTTACGTAAGGAGTCATGTATATTCCAATTGTGCCTGCTGCTCCGGCCAAACAGAGAGAGAGGACATAAGTGACGGAACGAGGAATGCAGTGGATCCCAGGGGCTGCCGCTAACAGAGTTTAATCCAGGCGGTAAGTATAAAAAATAGTTTTTGGGTTTTTTTTTAATGCATATTTTTGTATTCAATCAAATGTTCTTAATTTAAAATAATTGTTAAGTGATAACGTGTTTAAAACTTCACCTCCGACCCCCTTCATAAAGGAGGAGGCGATCCCTTTTCTGTTAAGCCTGAAGAAGGAGTAGGTTCTACTTGTTGCAATAAATTGGAAGTTTTTTATACTTACCGCCTGGATGAACCCCTGTTAGCGGCAGCACCGGGGATTCACCGCATCCCTCTTTCCTTGACTCTTACATTTTAAATGAGACTTTGACTTTTATTATCACCTTTTTGACCACCAGTCCAGGACTTGCTTTCCATTGTAGCCAGTGCGATGGTATTTCACTTACTTCCAGCTGTATGATTACGTCAACACCTATCAGACTGATCAGAATAGTTATATAGTGTGCCCATGCACTGATTAGTCGCCTCCCACGTCTCTTGCTTTGAATAACTGACAAGGAGAAATGTATCACAAGCAGGAGACAGGGGAGGATGTCTGAAGCTGCAACATCCCAAATACACTGAGACTGTAGTATGATATGGCAGTTCTATGTCATTATCTTTGATTAACTGCAAATAAATGAGAATCACAACAGAGCAAGCGCAGTGTGGTTATATTCTGCCACCTAGGCAAAGCAAGAAACATGATGTAAAATGTAGCCTGTGGTAGGGGAACTACATTAAAGGGGTTGTCCAGTCTAAAATGACAAGTCTGCAGTCACTGTAGCTTTCTGGAGTAGTAGAGGGGATTCTTAATGCTGCAGTGAAGACGTTAATGCTAACGTACCTGATGAGTAGGGTTTTGCAGGTGGTCTTGGCTACTAAAGGTCAGTTTTCCAGTTGAGCTTGGGTAATGAAGATGCCAATGTCACCTTTCCTGATAGTGATACTGATAGTGAAAGGGTTATTATATGGCCCTTTCCTGGTACCACTTAGAGTGTAGTGATGTTTTAATCTCCGGCTCCCTTGTGGTTAAAGGTATTCTATCACCCCCCAAAAAATTACACCACTTATACATTCCTATAAGGGACGAAACCTGAATAAAAATCATACCTGTACAGATTTCACTACTTCACCCACTCAAACTATTTATTTGTGCATGTAGCTCTGTCAAATACAAGTCCAGAGAAATCATCGCATGGCCAGTCCGTTCCTCCGTTACTGAGAAATCAGAGTGGCCAGGCATGCGCAGATGAAAAGGCCGGCTCTCACAAGGTTTGTCCTGCTCACGCACAGCCCTCTTTGAAGAGATGACCCCTGACAGTGATGGTGCCTGCAGAAAATCTCGGGCAGGGGAGGCACTGACACATGAGGGGCCTGTCCATCAAACGTCGGCAGGCAGTGGGTGTCATGATCTAGTCCGGGGTTTGTTTCTGATTATTCTCTCCCTGGGATGGTCATGCAGGGGTTAATCTTCCTTGCCTCGTTTTGGGATCTGTCTGGCTATTTCAGTCCGCTGTTACTTGCTAGTTGTGTCAGTTGTAGTTCCTGTCCCTGGCTTGAGCAGCTGACCCCGTTATACCGATTTGTCCTCTGCTCGTTTACCTAGGTCCCATTCCTGTGTTCTCCTGTGACTTCGCTCGTTGTAGTACTCGCACGTCGTGTTGTTGACCTCTTGGTATTTGACTCGGCTTGTCCTCTGACTTGTTTGACTGTCTTGCGTCTCTGGCTTTCCTACTCCCGATCAGCTCTGACTTCTTTGGCTTGTGTCTGACCACGTGTATTGCTGTGACCTCCGGTACT
The DNA here is from genome assembly GCF_032444005.1 of Ranitomeya imitator. NCBI lineage: Eukaryota > Metazoa > Chordata > Amphibia > Anura > Dendrobatidae > Ranitomeya > Ranitomeya imitator. The sequence continues at coordinate 108,681,907 of NC_091291.1, read as the reverse complement.
TTGCTCCCTCTCTATTGCTGACCCAGATTTTTCTGACAACTGTTTCACCACCTAGTGGCTTCTGCCTGCTGCTTTGTGATTTCACTGTGAGTGTACCTGTTTTCCTTCAGGCACCTCCTGGTGGAGGTTGTGTGCTACTACGCTGCAGCAGACATTACAGTGGGCAGGGAAAAGCGAGAGAGGGCATGAGTGCAGTGCCCACCCTTCTGGACTTGAGGCTTATTAGCATAAATTTTAAAAGCTGCATTTCTCTAAAACAGAATTTGTATAAATCAATAGTACAACTGAATATAATAAACTTTGTAATATATCTTATCAGCGAATTCACCTTCTTACTCCACTTATGAGCCATATTTTCCCTCCTCATTCTTCCTAAACTCAACTGAAGACAGAACGCCAGCACATTGAGGTGTTAGTTTAAAGAGGCTAATATAATATATAGAGCTAGGAAGAGGTGAGGAGTGAGGAGCAGAATCAGAAAACAAGCAGAGGCAGACAAGACAGACAGATCAGTGCTGAGATTAGTAAATGATGTAGCTCATCCCAGAGCTGGATTCACAGCCACACAGCTGAGCTGCTTCATAGTCTCCCCCATAATGCTGATGCCACTCACCTCTTCCTCCTTCTGACCACAACCTTCTCACATTCTATTCCCTCTCCACTCCATGTCTACAATCCCCACCCCACAAACTTTCACACCCTCGCAGAAATCTTAAACATCTTGACCTACACTCATTCTCTGAATCCCTCCTCCCTCTCACAGATATAAGTTCCTTACACAATGCGGATGACGCTGCCGCTCTATATAACACCACAATAGCTGCAGCTTTGGAATCTGCTGCCCCCCTAACACATACCAAAGCTCGCAAAATCAACAGACAGCCCTGGCACACCAGCCTGACCAATGAACTGAGGCGAGCTTCCAGGGCTGCTGAGCGCAGATGGAAAAGATCCCACTCCAATGAGCACTTCATCGCATTCAAACAGTCCCTCACTACTTTCAAGACCACACTCGCCACAGCTAAACAAACCTACTTCTCATCTCTCATATCCTCCCTGTCTCACAACCCTAAACAGTTATTCAACACCTTCAATTCTCTCCTCCGTCCCCCAGCACCTCCTCCCTCCCCACTTATCTCAGCTGAAGACTTTGCCTCATTTTTCAAGCAGAAGATTGATAACATCAGAGACAGTTTTGGTCAACAACCCCCAGAACCCATCCTCCCAACTACCCAGCCCTCCACCTCCAAAACCAACTTCTCCACCATTACAGAAGATCAACTCTCCACTCTACTCTCAAGATCGCATCTCACCACCTGGGCACTTGACCCGATCCCATCCCACTTCATCGCAAACCTCACCACAGTCTTCATCCCAACCCTAACCCATCTCTTCAACCTATCACTAACAACTGGTGTTTTCCCCTCAAGCTTTAAACATGCCTCCATCACACCTATCCTCAAAAAGCCCTCTCTTGACCCATCCTCTGTATCTAGCTATCGCCCTATATCACTTCTCCCCTATGCCTCCAAACTACTGGAACAACACGTTTACCTTGAACTGTCCTCCCATCTCTCTTCTTGCTCCCTCTTTGACCGCTTACAATCTGGCTTCTGGTCACACCACTCCACTGAAACTGCCCTAACTAAGGTCACCAATGACCTCTTAACTGCCAAGAGCAAGCGACACTACTCTGTCCTCCTCCTCCTGGACCGGTCAGCTGCCTTTGACACAGTGGACCATTCCCTATTATTACAGACCCTCTCATCCCTTGGCATCACAGACTTGGCCCTATCCTGGATCTCATCATATCTAACAGACCGGACATTCAGCGTCTCCCACTCCCACTCCACCTCCTCACCTCGCCCCCTATCTGTCTGAGTCCCACAAGGTTCAGTCCTAGGGCCCCTGCTCTTCTCCATTTACACCTTTGGCCTGGGACAGCTCATAGAATCTCATGGCTTTCAGTATCATCTCTATGCTGATGACACACAGATCTACATCTCTGGAACAGATATCACCTCCCTACTAACCAGAATCCCTCAATGTCTGTCCACTATTTCATCCTTCTTCTCCGCTAGATTTCTGAAACTTAACATGGACAAAACAGAATTCATCATCTTTCCCCCATCTCACGTGACCCCCCCAACGAACCTATCCATTACAGTAAATGGCGGCCCACTCTCCCAGTCCCACAAGCTCGCTGCTTCGGGGTAATCCTTGATGCTGATCTCTCCTTCAAACCACATATCCAAGCCCTTTCCACTTCCTGCCGACTTCAACTCAAAAATATTTCACGAATCCGTACATTCCTCAACCAAGAATCTGCAAAAACCCTAGTCCATGCCCTCATCATCTCTCGCCTTGACTACTGCAACCTCCTGCTCTGTGGCCTCCTCTCGAACACTCTCGCACCCCTCCAATCTATTCTAAACTCAGCTGCCCGACTAATCCACCTGTCCCCCCGCTATTCCCCGACCTCTCCCCTCTGTCAATCCCTTCACTGGCTCCCCATCACCCAGAGACTCCACTACAAAACCCTAACCATGACGTACAAAGCCATCCACAACCTGTCTCCTCCATACATCTGTGACCTCGTCTCCCGGTACTTACCTACCCGCAACCTCCGATCCTCACAAGATCTCCTTCTCTACTCCCCTCTTATCTCCTCTTCCCACAATCGTATACAAGATTTCTCTCGCGTATCACCCCTACTCTGGAACCCTCTACCACAACACATCAGACTCTCGCCTACCATCGAAACCTTCAAAAAGAACCTGAAGACCTACCCCTTCCGACAAGCCTACAACTTGCAGTAACCACCGATCGACCAAACCGCTGCATGACCAGCTCTATCCTCACCTACTGTATTCTCACCCATCCCTTGTAGATTGTGAGCCCTCGCGGGCAGGGTCCTCATTCCTCCTGTACCAGTTATGACTTGTATTGTTTAAGATTATTGTACTTGTTTTCATTATGTATACCCCTCCTCACATGTAAAGCGCCATGGAATAAATGGCGCTATAACAATAAATAATAATAATAATGCCATTAACTGAGCATGTGCTACACAGAGAAAGAAGTTTTCTGAGAGAACTGAGAATTAGCGAAAGAGCCTGTAGAGGTGAAAGTGGGAAAAAATGCAGAACAGAAGTTATATAATGATTAGGAATAGCGTTATTCCTTGGGTATACACAGTCTATACCATCGCATATGCCAAGGTTATTATCTGCATGCGTGGAAGTCCAGGCTAGTGAAATGGCTAATACCCAGTGTCCAGAAATAGTAGAAAGCTGAGCACAATATAGTAAGATCTGTGCTTGTTTAGATATCTTTGGTTTTACAAATTTTGTTAGACTTTGCATATAGTATAGGGAACATTATACCTGAAAGCCGACAGTCAGTACTACAGTGAGTATAAAGAATAGTGACACCTGGAGGCCATCAGTCAGTACTACAATAAGTATAAAGAACAGTGACACCTGGAGGTCATCAGTCAGTACTACAATAAGTATAAAGAACAGTGACACCTGGAGGTCATCAGTCAGTACTACAATAAGTATAAAGAACAGTGACACCTGGAGGTCATCAGTCAGTACTACAATAAGTATAAAGAACAGTGACACCTGGAGTCCATCAGTCAGTACTACAACAAGTATAATGAATATTAATATCTAAAGGTCTTTAGTCAGTTTCACAGTATGGAAGAAAAATATTATAATACTAACGTCTTCTAATATATCATAGGTCAGACTGAAACAAGAAGCAGGGAGCAGGGAGTACAAAAAGGTCCACCTGGTTGCTAGCAGATTCTTATTTTCAATTCATACTCAGGTGCCCCCAGATTTTTATAGATTAATTAGGGTAAATTAAAGCATAACCCCCATTTTAATATTTATATAATAAGTCAATAGTACACATAAAGATAAACAACTTTGTAACACATATTGTCAGAGAAATCTGCTTTTCTTGCTTCCTGGACTCATCATTCATTCTCAATTCACAGGTAAAATCTGTATTTAGCAAAGACAGATTTCTCATTCCTGAGGTACAAAATGACAAGTTAGTGCTTGTAAAATTCTATGGAGAGGAGCTAGAAACAGACGCCGAGATTCTTCTGCAAGTTCCATTGAACTTTATGAGCACCAACTGTCATGTCCAAGCTCAGTAATGGGACACTTTGTATTCTCTGAAGGCAGATTGTATTCATGAATTGAGAATTTTGAGAATGGATGATCACGCCAGTATGAGAAAGAAGCAGTTTCTTATTTTTATCTGTACTATGGATTTATGTAAGAAAAAAATTATACCGACGGCTTTAAGCAATTATAGGGGTTAACTGACCATCTGTATATGATCAGTGAAGTCCAACTCAGAGTAATGGGGTGGCCCTTTCTAACAGTTCAGACCCTTGCTGTTATAATTGTATTGGCTTATCCCAAGGACAGGCCATTTATTTTATGACCCAGATAACCCATTGATAAATTCCACTGTGTAGTTTATGTGTGGGTATGGGTTATGGCCATTATTTGTAATGGGACCTAGAAAAGTTTTCATTTCCTCTGACTTATCCCTGGCTCCTGCTTGTGATGACTGTCTTATGTCTGTAAAGCACATTTCTCAAAGAAGAAGCTGCATTACATGAAAACTAAAACCACTTAAAATTACAGCTAAAATATAATTATATAGGTAGTTCCTAGTGATCACTGATACATGCTATAATTACTTCTCGTCCAGTCTAGGGCATCTAATCATTCATTTTCCAGGGTTTAAAATCCCTGATATACATGTGGTACTTGGTTCTTGTGATCGTCTGATAACTTAATCATTGTATTTTTTATTCCAGTGCATGCCCCTACCCTAATTCTTTATGTTGCTGGGACTAGAGCCATTTCTGGGCAAAGAAGGCTGAAGAAAATTATTCACATCTTGGATGTAATCATATGAGACTGTGCCAAAGGGCTTTGCAGACCCTGTATTATAGGGACCCTCTACCCTGGCACTGTAAAGTGACTACATATTTGTCATGTTACGTATAATTATACAACCTTGTAGCCTCCAGTTGTTTTCATCAGCCTCCGCCATTGAGACCAACGTTCTGACCTTCCTGCGTAAAAGATGGCCACTGGAGTGAGACAGGAAGCACAATGGTAACCCTGAACCATGCCTCCCTGCCTTTTATGTTCCCCCGTGCCACTTTAGAAGCCATTATGGATGCAGGAGGACCAGATGAGGCAGCAAGAGGCAAACATAAGACATGGGGTAGGGTGACTATCAATATGAGAAAATGTCATATTACGTCTGAGTCCCAGTGTGGAATTGTCGCTTTAAGAGTCTAACATCTTTTACTTGTAGAGATACCTGTGGGTTGAGTATAATATGAGGCCATGTCGCCGTTGAATTTTTCTCATGCTTCACAACTGTAAATCATGGAATCATAGAATGTTATAGTTGGAAGGTACGTCCTGGGTCATCGTGACCCACCCTCAATGCAGGATTCACTAAACAATCGCAGGCAGATATCTGTCCAGCCTCTGAAGACATCCAATGAAGGAGTCTTTTATCGGCAACGCTCCGCTCAGACTTCAGCAGATTCTGTGGAAATCATAACTCAATGTAAGTCTACGAGGGCCAGAACAAGTCAAGGATCCTCATAAACTTACATTGAGAGCTTGTGACCGCCGTTACCTCTTACTTTCTATCAGTCACAAGATGACAGGACGGTACCTTTACAGCGAAGAGAAGAGCTGAAGACTGCTGGTGGGATGCATAATACTAAAGTCAGGGATCTAAGATTAGTGGCACCAATCCATAGATGAAATAAAAAAAACGCTGAGGGGTGCTTTAAAATCAGATTTCACTACTAAAAGTTTAAAAAAATGGCACATTTTCAAATTATAATAATAAGTGATAACAATAAAAAATGTTCCGTGTGTAGATGCTTCTGTTACATACACATTATACCACCCCCCTGTAGTTGACTCATAGGACTCGTACGTAATGAGGTCAGTGATGTTAGGAAGTTACTCCTCCTCTACAGAGTTTCACAAGTTCATATTAGCGGTCCTAAGCACTAATAAGAATAAGTTCACACATGTTCAAGATAAGGTACTGAGCAACAGTGCCAGAGAGCAAGGAACATATTGGAAGTATAATGTGGTACAGAATCAAAGGAACTCCATGAGACACCAAAACCGGTAACAAACAACAATATCTAGGCACACAAGCATTATTTAAAAACCTATTCCAAATGGAAAATAGGTTATCTAATAGAAAAATGTAATGAGTAAATGTGAGATAATCACGATCAATAAAATAAATAACAATGTAATAATCTCACAAACTAATCATCTATTTTCTATCGACAGAAGCCACAACAACTTCTGCAACAGAAAATATAACCACATCAGAAAAAGCAAATGCAACTGATCCCTTGATAGATACTACAAGCAGTGATAATAAATCAGCCAGCGCAACTTCCAATAAAAGCTTAACAACTTATTTGAACTCATGGACAACTACCTCTATAAATTCACCAATCCCTTCTGATACTGAAAAAGCAAACACATCATCCATTACAATAACAGAAAGAAGTTCTTTGAAAACCACAAGAATAAGTGATAACAGAGAAAACAATGATCCTTTGGCAGTGAGCTCTGAGAATTCTGCACAAAGTGAGACAACTTATAGTTCAACCACAGCTCACAGCACTTCATCTCTTTTGACAGCTGCAATAACCGAAGTATCAAGCAGCACTCGAGAGCAAACTACCTCATCACACATCACAGAATCAGCACGCTACGATGTAGAATCATCATCACCATCAGCTGTGTCTGAAAACTCAACTGTAGAAGTCACAACTGCTACTGGATCTTCTGCTTCTTCATCAATAACTGAATTGCAACAATATACTGAGGCCACAGAGATATCATCAACAGAACGTTCACAATCTACAGAATCAATCGCATCCTCTCCATTAGCACAAAAGTCAAGTTCTTTTGATACATCTCACTCCTCCACCAGTATGTCTCAAACTACCGTGGCTTCAACTGCAACAGAAACACCACTAACAACGTCATTCAAGGAACACATCACAAGCACTTTCGATGTGACTGGGGCATCAACAGAAACATCACATTTTTCATCTACCACAGAAAGATCAACCATAACACCAGAAACATTGATGACGTCAACTTTACCAACGTCAACTATGGAGACATCAGGTGCTTCACAAGCATCAGGTGCGTCATCAATTGCTACTTCTAAACCTATTCAAACTTCTGATTCATCAACATTGAAAGACGTGTCAACAAGTGTAACAGAACATGTACAATCAACAACACAATTAGAGTCCACAGAAACTACAACTCTAAGAATTTCATCACCAAGCAAAGGACAGCTTTCCACTGCAACCCACACAGAAGAGACATCAACTGAACCACTGTCTTTACACTCTACAACAATGGCACAGCCCTCATCAACTGTAGAAGTCTCAAGTTCTTTCAGTCCTTCAGAATCTCCATCAATAACTGAAACGCCCCAATATACTGAGGGCACAGAGACATCATCAACAGAACATTCACAATCTACAGAATCAATTGGATCCTCTCCATTAGCACAAACATCAAGCTCTTTTGATAGATCTCACTCCTCCACCAGTATGCCTCAAACTACCGTGGCTTCAACTGCAACAGAAACACCACTAACAACGTCATCCAAGGAACCTATCACAAGCTCTTCTGATGTGACTGGGGCATCAACAGAAACATCACATTTTTCATCTACCACAGAATCATCAACCATAACACCAGAAACAATGATGTCTTCAACTTTACCAACATCAACTATGGAGACATCAGGTGCTTCACAAGCATCAGGTGCGTCATCAGTTGGAACTTCTAAACCTATTCAAACTTCTGATTTATCAACATTAAAAGACATGACAACAAGTGTAATAGAACATGTACAATCAACAACACAATTAGAGTCCACAGAAACTACAACTCTAAGAATTTCATCACCAAGCAAAGGACAGCTTTCCACTGCAACCCACACAGAAGAGACATCAACTGAATCACTGTCTTTACACTCTACAACAATGGCACAGCCCTCATCAACTGTAGAAGTCTCAAGTTCGTTCAATCCTTCAGCATCTCCATCAATAACTGAAACGCCCCAAGCTACAGAGGGCACAGAGAAATCATCAACAGAACTTTCACAATCTACAGAATCAATTGGATCCTCCCCATTAGCACAAACGACTAGTTCTTTTGATACATCTCACATCACCACCAGTTTCCCTCAAACTACATTGCCTTCAACTGCAACAGAAACACCACTAGCAGCGTCATCCAAGGAACCTATCAAAAGCACTTCTGATGTTACTGGGGCATCAACAGAAACATCACATATTTTATCTACCACAGAAAAATCAACCATAACACCAGAAACAATGATGTCTTCAACTTTACCAACATCAACTATGGAGACATCAGGTGCTTCACAAGCTTCAGATGCATCATCAATTGCTACTTCTAAACCTATTCAAACTTCTGATTCATCAACATTGAAAGACGTGTCAACAAGTGTAACAGAACATGTACAATCAACAACACAATTAGAGTCCACAGAAACTACAACTTTAAGAGTTGCATCACCAAGCAAAGGACAGCTTTCCACTGCAACTCACACAGAAGAGACATCAACTGAACCACTGTCTTTACACTCTACAACAATGGCACAGCCCTCATCAACTGTAGAAGTCTCAAGTTCTTTCAATCCTTCAGAATCTCCATCAATAACTGAAATGCCCCAATATACTGAGGGCACAGAGACATCATCAACAGAACGTTCACAATCTACAGAATCAATTGGATCCTCTCCGTTAGCACAAACATCAAGCTCTTTTGATAGATCTCACTCCTCCACCAGTATGCCTCAAAGTACCGTGGCTTCAACTGCAACAGAAACACCACTAACAACGTCATCCAAGGAACCTATCACAAGCTCTTCTGATGTGACTGGGGCATCAACAGAAACATCATATTTTTCATCTACCACAGAATCATCAACCATAACACCAGAAACAATGATGTCTTCAACTTTACCAACATCAACTATGGAGACATCAGGTGCTTCACAAGCATCTGGTGCGTCATCAGTTGGAACATCTAAACCTATTCAAACTTCTGATTTATCAACATTAAAAGACATGACAACAAGTGTAATAGAACATGTACAATCAACAACACAATTAGAGTCCACAGAAACTACAACTCTAAGAATTTTATCACCAAGCAAAGGACAGCTTTCCACTGCAACCCACACAGAAGAGACATCAACTGAATCACTGTCTTTACACTCTACAACAATGGCACAGCCCTCATCAACTGTAGAAGTCTCAAGTTTGTTCAATCCTTCAGGATCTCCATCAATAACTGAAACGCCCCAAGCTACAGAGGGCACAGAGAAATCATCAACAGAACTTTCACAATCTACAGAATCGATTGGATCCTCCCCATTAGCACAAACGACAAGTTCTTTTGATACATCTCACTCCACCACCAGTTTCCCTCAAACTACCTTGCCTTCAACTGCAACAGAAACACCACTAGCAGCGTCATCCAAGGAATCTATCAAAAGCACTTCTGATGTGACTGGGGCATCAACAGAAAAATCACATATTTCATCTACCACAGAAAAATCAACCATAACACCAGAAACAATGATGTCTTCAACTTTACCAACATCAACTATGGAGACATCAGGTGCTTCACAAGCTTCAGATGCATCATCAATTGCTACTTCTAAACCTATTCAAACTTCTGATTCATCAACATTGAAAGACGTGTCAACAAGTGTAACAGAACATGTACAATCAAAAACACAATTAGAGTCCACAGAAACTACAACTGTAAGAATTTCATCACCAAGCAAAGGACAGCTTTCTACTGCAACCCACACAGAAGAGACATCAACTGAACCACTGTCTTTACACTCTACAACAATGGCACAGCCCTCATCAACTGTAGAAGTCACAAGTTCTTTCAATCCTTCAGAATCTCCATCAATTACTAAAATGCCCCAATATACTGAGGGCACAGAGACATCATCATCAGAACGTTCACAATCTACAGAATCAATTGGATCCTCTCCGTTAGCACAAACATCAAGCTCTTTTGATAGATCTCACTCCTCCACCAGTAGGCCTCAAAGTACCGTGGCTTCAACTGCAACAGAAACACCATTAACAATGTCATCCAAGAAACCTATCACAAGCTCTTCTGATATGACTGGGGCATCAACAGAAACATCACATTTTTCATCTACCACAGAATCATCAACCATAACACCAGAAACAATGATGTCTTCAACTTTACCAACATCAACTATGGAGACATCAGGTGCTTCACAAGCATCAAGTGCGTCATCAGTTGGAACTTCTAAACCTATTCAAACTTCTGATTTATCAACATTAAAATACATGACAACAAGTGTAATAGAACATGTACAATCAACAACACAATTAGAGTCCACAGAAACTACAACTCTAAGAATTTCATCACCAAGCAAAGGACAGCTTTCCACTGCAACCCACACAGAAGAGACATCAACTGAATCACTGTCTTTACACTCTACAACAATGGCACAGCCCTCATCAACTGTAGAAGTCTCAAGTTATTTCAATCCTTCAGAATCTCCATCAAAAACTGAAACGCCCCAAGCTACAGAGGGCACAGAGAAATCATCAACAGAACTTTCACAATCTACAGAATCGATTGGATCCTCCCCATTAGCACAAACGACAAGTTCTTTTGATACATCTCAGTCCACCACCAGTTTCCCTCAAACTACCTTGCCTTCAACTGCAACAGAAACACCACTAGCAGCGTCATCCAAGGAACCTATCACAAGCTCTTCTGATGTGACTGGGGCATCAACAGAAACATCACATTTTTCATCTACCACAGAATCATCAACCATAACACCAGAAACAATGATGTCTTCAACTTTACCAACATCAACTATGGAGACATCAGGTGCTTCACAAGCATCAGGTGCGTCATCAGTTGGAACTTCTAAACCTATTCAAACTTCTGATTTATCAACATTAAAAGACATGACAACAAGTGTAATAGAACATGTACAATCAACAACACAATTAGAGTCCACAGAAACTACATCTCTAAGAATTTCATCACCAAGCAAAGAACAGCTTTCCACTGCAACCCACACAGAAGAGACATCAACTGAATCACTGTCTTTACACTCTACAACAATGGCACAGCCCTCATCAACTGTAGAAGTCTCAAGTTCGTTCAATCTTTCAGCATCTCCATCAATAACTGAAACGCCCCAATATACTGAGGGCACAGAGACATCATCAACAGAACGTTCACAATCTACAGAATCATTTGGATCCTCTCCATTAGCACAAACATCAAGCTCTTTTGATAGATCTCACTCCTCCACCAGTAGGCCTCAAACTACCGTGGCTTCAACTACAACAGAAACACCACTAACAACGTCATCCAAGGAACCTATCACAAGCTCTTCTGATGTGACTGGGGCATCAACAGAAACATCACATTTTTCATCTACCACAGAATCATCAACCATAACACCAGAAACAATGATGTCTTCAACTTTACCAACATCAACTATGGAGACATCAGGTGCTTCACAAGCATCAGGTGCGTCATCAGTTGGAACTTCTAAACCTATTCAAACTTCTGATTTATCAACATTAAAAGACATGACAACAAGTGTAATAGAACATGTACAATCAACAACACAATTAGAGTCCACAGAAACTACATCTCTAAGAATTTCATCACCAAGCAAAGAACAGCTTTCCACTGCAACCCACACAGAAGAGACATCAACTGAATCACTGTCTTTACACTCTACAACAATGGCACAGCCCTTATCAACTGTAGAAGTCTCAAGTTCGTTCAATCCTTCAGCATCTCCATCAATAACTGAAACGCCCCAATATACTGAGGGCACAGAGACATCATCAACAGAACGTTCACAATCTACAGAATCATTTGGATCCTCTCCATTAGCACAAACATCAAGCTCTTTTGATAGATCTCACTCCTCCACCAGTAGGCCTCAAACTACCGTGGCTTCAACTACAACAGAAACAACACTAACAACGTCATTCAAGGAACCTATCACAAGCTCTTCTGATGTGACTGGGGCATCAACAGAAACATCACATTTTTCATCTACCACAGAATCATCAACCATAACACCAGAAACAATGATGTCTTCAACTTTACCAACATCAACTATGGAGACATCAGGTGCTTCACAAGCATCAGGTGCGTCATCAGTTGGAACTTCTAAACCTATTCAAACTTCTGATTTATCAACATTAAAAGATATGACAACAAGTGTAATAGAACATGTACAATCAACAACACAATTAGAGTCCACAGAAACTACATCTCTAAGAATTTCATCACCAAGCAAAGAACAGCTTTCCACTGCAACCCACACAGAAGAGACATCAACTGAATCACTGTCTTTACACTCTACAACAATGGCACAGCCCTCATCAACTATAGAAGTCTCAAGTTGGTTCAATCCTTCAGCATCTCCATCAATAACTGAAACGCCCCAATATACTGAGGGCACAGAAACATCATCAACAGAACGTTCACAATCTACAGAATCATTTGGATCCTCTCCAATAGCACAAACATCAAGCTCTTTTGAAAGATCTCACTCCTCCACCAGTAGGCCTCAAACTACCGTGGCTTCAACTACAACAGAAACACCACTAACAACGTCATCCAAGGAACCTATCACAAGCTCTTCTGATGTGACTGGGGCATCAACAGAAACATCACATTTTTCATCTACCACAGAGTCATCAACGATAACACCAGAAACAATGATGTCTTCAACTTTACCAACATCAACTATGGAGACATCAGGTGCTTCACAAGCATCAGGTGCGTCATCAGTTGGAACTTCTAAACCTATTCAAACTTCTGATTTATCCACATTAAAAGACATGACAACAAGTGTTATAGAACATGTACAATCAACAACACAATTAGAGTCCACAGAAACTACAACTCTAAGAATTTCATCACCAAGCAAAGGACAGCTTTCCACTGCAACCCACACAGAAGAGACATCAACTGAATCACTGTCTTTACACTCTACAACAATGGCACAGCTCTCATCAACTGTAGAAGTCTCAAGTTCGTTCAATCCTTCAGCATCTCCATCAATAACTGAAATGCCCCAATATACTGAGGGCACAAAGAAATCATCAACAGAACTTTCACAATCTACAGTATCAATCGGATCCTCCCCATTAGCACAAACGACAAGTTCTTTCGATACATCTCACTCCACCACCAGTTTCCCTCAAACTACCTTGCCTTCAACTGCAACAGAAACACCACTAGCAGCGTCATCCAAGGAACCTATCAAAAGCACTTCTGATGTGACTGGGGCATCAACAGAAACATCACATATTTCATCTACCACAGAAAAATCAACCATAACACCAGAAACAATGATGTCTTCAACTTTACCAACATCAACTATGGAGACATCAGGTGCTTCACAAGCTTCAGATGCCTCATTAATTGCTACTTCTAAACCTATTCAAACTTCTGATTCATCAACATTGAAAGACGTGTCAACAAGTGTAACAGACATTGTACAATCAACAACACAATTAGAGTCCACAGAAACTACAACTCTAAGAATTTCATCACCAAGCAAAGGACAGCTTTCCACTGCAACCCACACAGAAGAGACATCAACTGAATCACTGTCTTTACACTCTACAACAATGGCACAGCCCTCATCAACTGTAGAAGTCTCAAGTTCTTTCAATCCTTCAGAATCTCCATCAATAACTGAAACGCCCCAATATACTGAGGGCACAGAGACATCATCAACAGAACGTTCACAATCTACAGAATCAATTGGATCCTCTCCGTTAGCACAAACATCAGGCTCTTTTGATAGATCTCACTCCTCCACCAGTATGCTTCAAAGTACCGTGGCTTCAACTGCAACAGAAACACCACTAACAACGTCATCCAAGGAACCTATCACAAACTCTTCTGATGTGACTGGGGCATCAACAAAAACATCACATTTTTCATCTACCACAGAATCATCAACCATAACACCAGAAACAATGATGTCTTCAACTTTACCAAAATCAACTATGGAGAAATCAGGTGCTTCACAAGCATCAGGTGCATCATCAGTTGGAACTTCTAAACCTATTCAAACTTCTGATTTATCAACATTAAAAGACATGACAACAAGTGTAATAGAACGTGTACAATCAACAACACAATTAGAGTCTACAGAAACTACAACTCTAAGAATTTCATCACCAAGCAAAGGACAGCTTTCCACTGCAACCCACACAGATGAGACATCAACTGAATCACTGTCTTTACACTCTACAACAATGGCACAGCCCTCATCAACTGTAGAAGTCTCAAGTTCTTTCAATCCTTCAGCATCTCCATCAATAACTGAAACGCCCCAATATACTGAGGGCACAGAGACATCATCAACAGAACGTTCACAATCTACAGAATCAATTGGATCCTCCCCATTAGCACAAACGACAAGTTCTTTTGATACATCTCACTCCACCACCAGTTTCCCTCAAACTACCTTGCCTTCAACTGCAACAGAAACACCACTAGCAGCGTCATCCAAGGAACCTATCAAAAGCACTTCTGATGTGACTGGGGCATCAACAGAAACATCACATATTTCATCTACCACAGAAAAATCAACCATAACACCAGAAACAATGATGTCTTCAAGTTTACCAACATCAACTATGGAGACATCAGGTGCTTCACAAGCTTCAGATGCATCATCAATTGCTACTTCTAAACCTATTCAAACTTCTGATTCATCAACATTGAAAGACATGTCAACAAGTGTAACAGAACATGTACAATCAACAACACAATTAGAGTCCACAGAAACTACAACTCTAAGAATTTCATCACCAAGCAAAGGACAGCTTTCCACTGCAACCCACACAGAAGAGACATCAACTGAATCACTGTCTTTACACTCTACAACAATGGCACAGCCCTCATCAACTGTAGAAGTCTCAAGTTCTTTCAATCCCTCAGCATCTCCATCAATAACTGAAACGCCCCAATATACTGAGGGCACAGAGACATCATCAACAGAACGTTCACAATCTACAGAATCAATTGG
Organism: Ranitomeya imitator; assembly: GCF_032444005.1. NCBI lineage: Eukaryota > Metazoa > Chordata > Amphibia > Anura > Dendrobatidae > Ranitomeya > Ranitomeya imitator. The sequence goes on along the minus strand of NC_091291.1, from coordinate 108,666,673 downwards.
ATCCTCTCCGTTAGCACAAACATCAAGCTCTTTTGATAGATCTCACTCCTCCACCAGTATGCCTCAAAGTACCGTGGCTTCAACTGCAACAGAAACACCACTAACAAAGTCATCCAAGGAACCTATCACAAGCTCTTCTGATGTGACTGGGGCATCAACAGAAACATCACATTTTTCATCTACCACAGAATCATCAACCATAACACCAGAAACAATGATGTCTTCAACTTTACCAACATCAACTATGGAGACATCAGGTGCTTCACAAGCATCAGATGCATCATCAGTTGGAACTTCTAAACCTATTCAAACTATTGATCTATCAACATTGAAAGACGTGTCAACAAGTGTAATAGAACATGTACAATCAACAACACAATTAGAGTCCACAGAAACGACAACTCTAAGAATTTCATCACCAAGCAAAGGACAGCTTTCCACTGCAACCCACACAGAAGAGATATCAACTGAATCACTGTCTTTACACTCTACAACAATGGCACAGCCCTCATCAACTGTAGAAATCTCAAGTTCGTTCAATCCTTCAGCATCTCCATCAATAACTGAAACGCCCCAAGCTACAGAGGGCACAGAGAAATCATCAACAGAACGTTCACAATCTACAGAATCAATTGGATCCTCTCCATTAGCACAAACGACAAGTTCTTTTGATACATCTCAGTCCACCACCAGTTTCCCTCAAACTACCTTGCCTTCAACTGCAACAGAAACACCACTAGCAGCGTCATCCAAGGAACCTATCAAAAGCACTTCTGATGTGACTGGGGCATCAACAGAAACATCACATATTTCAACTACCACAGAAAAATCAACCATAACACCAGAAACAATGATGTCTTCAAGTTTACCAACATCAACTATGGAGACATCAGGTGCTTCACAAGCTTCAGATGCCTCATCAATTGCTACTTCTAAACCTATTCAAACTTCTGATTCATCAACATTGAAAGACGTGTCAACAAGTGTAATAGAACATGTACAATCAACAACACAATTAGAGTCCACAGAAACTACAACTCTAAGAATTTCATCACCAAGCAAAGGACAGCTTTCCACTGCAACCCACACAGAAGAGACATCAACTGAATCACTGTCTTTACACTCTACAACAATGGCACAGCCCTCATCAACTGTAGAAGTCTCAAGTTCGTTCAATCCTTCAGCATCTCCATCAATAACTGAAACGCCCCAAGCTACAGAGGGCACAGAGAAATCATCAACAGAACTTTCACAATCTACAGAATCAATCGGATCCTCCCCATTAGCACAAACGACAAGTTCTTTTGATACATCTCAGTCCACCACCAGTTTCCCTCAAACTACCTTGCCTTCAACTGCAACAGAAACACCACTAGCAGCGTCATCCAAGGAACCTATCAAAAGCACTTCTGATGTGACTGGGGCATCAACAGAAACATCACATATTTCATCTACCACAGAAAAATCAACCATAACACCAGAAACAATGATGTCTTCAAGTTTACCAACATCAACTATGGAGACATCAGGTGCTTCACGAGCTTCAGATGCATCATCAATTGCTACTTCTAAACCTATTCAAACTTCTGATTCATCAACATTGAAAGACATGTCAACAAGTGTAACAGAACATGTACAATCAACAACACAATTAGAGTCCACAGAAACTACAACTCTAAGAATTTCATCACCAAGCAAAGGACAGCTTTCCACTGCAACCCGCACAGAAGAGACATCAACTGAATCACTGTCTTTACACTCTACAACAATGGCACAGCCCTCATCAACTGTAGAAGTCTCAAGTTCTTTCAATCCTTCAGCATCTCCATCAATAACTGAAACGCCCCAATATACTGAGGGCACAGAGACATCATCAACAGAACGTTCACAATCTACAGAATCAATTGGATCCTCTCCGTTAGCACAAACATCAAGCTCTTTTGATAGATCTCACTACTCCACCAGTATGCCTCAAAGTACCGTGGCTTCAACTGCAACAGAAACACCACTAACAACGTCATCCAAGGAACCTATCACAAGCTCTTCTGATGTGACTGGGGCATCAACAGAAACATCACATTTTTCATCTACCACAGAATCATCAACCATAACACCAGAAACAATGATGTCTTCAACTTTACCAACATCAACTATGGAGACATCAGGTGCTTCACAAGCATCAGATGCATCATCAGTTGGAACTTCTAAACCTATTCAAACTTCTGATCTATCAACATTGAAAGACGTGTCAACAAGTGTAATAGAACATGTACAATCAACAACACAATTAGAGTCCACAGAAACGACAACTCTTAGAATTTCATCACCAAGCAAAGGACAGCTTTCCACTGCAACCCACACAGAAGAGTCATCAACTGAACCACTGTCTTTACACTCTACAACAATGGCACAGCCCTCATCAACTGTAGAAGTCTCAAGTTCTTTCAATCCCTCAGCATCTCCATCAATAACTGAAACGCCCCAATATACTGAGGGCACAGAGACATCATCAACAGAACGTTCACAATCTACAGAATCAATTGGATCCTCTCCATTAGCACAAACATCAAGCTCTTTTGATAGATCTCACTCCTCCACCAGTATGCCTCAAAATACCATGGCTTCAAGTGCAACAGAAACACCACTAACAACGTCATCCAAGGAACCTATCACAAGCTCTTCTGATGTGACTGGGGCATCAACAGAAACATCACATTTTTCATCTACCACAGAATCATCAACCATAACACCAGAAACAATGATGTCTTCAACATTACCAACATCAACTATGGAGACATCAGGTGCTTCACAAGCATCAGGTGCGTCATCAGTTGGAACTTCTAAACCTATTCAAACTTCTGATTTATCAATATTAAAAGACATGACAACAAGTGTAATAGAACATGTACAATCAACAACACAATTAGAGTCCACAGAAACTACAACTCTAAGAATTTCATCACCAAGCAAAGGACAGCTTTCCACTGCAACCCACACAGAAGAGACATCAACTGAATCACTGTCTTTACACTCTACAACAATGGCACAGCCCTCATCAACTGTAGAAGTCTCAAGTTCTTTCAATCCCTCAGCATCTCCATCAATAACTGAAACGCCCCAATATACTGAGGGCACAGAGACATCATCAACAGAACGTTCACAATCTACAGAATCAATTGGATCCTCTCCGTTAGCACAAACATCAAGCTCTTTTGATAGATCTCACTCCTCCACCAGTATGCCTCAAAGTACCGTGGCTTCAACTACAACAGAAACACCACTAACAACGTCATCCAAGGAACCTATCACAAGCTCTTCTGATGTGACTGGGGCATCAACAGAAACATCACATTTTTCATCTACCACAGAATCATCAACCATAACACCAGAAACAATGATGTCTTCAACTTTACCAACATCAACTATGGAGACATCAGGTGCTTCACAAGCATCAGATGCATCATCAGTTGGAACTTCTAAACCTATTCAAACTTCTGATCTATCAACATTGAAAGAAGTGTCAACAAGTGTAATAGAACATGAACAATCAACAACACAATTAGAGTCCACAGAAACGACAATTCTAAGAATTTCATCACCAAGCAAAGGACAGCTTTCCACTGCAACCCACACAGAAGAGACATCAACTGAATCACTGTCTTTACACTCTACAGCAATGGCACAGCCCTCATCAACTGTAGAAGTCTCAAGTTCTTTCAATCCCTCAGCATCTCCATCAATAACTGAAACGCCCCAATATACTGAGGGCACAGAGACATCATCAACAGAACGTTCACAATCTACAGAATCAATTGGATCCTCTCCGTTAGCACAAACATCAAGCTCTTTTGATAGATCTCACTCCTCCACCAGTATGCCTCAAAGTACCGTGGCTTCAACTGCAACAGAAACACCACTAACAACGTCATCCAAGGAACCTATCACAAGCTCTTCTGATGTGACTGGGGCATCAACAGAAACATCACATTTTTCATCTACCACAGAATCATCAACCATAACACCAGAAACAATGATGTCTTCAACTTTACCAACATCAACTATGGAGACATCAGGTGCTTCACAAGCATCAGATGCATCATCAGTTGGAACTTCTAAACCTATTCAAACTTCTGATCTATCAACATTGAAAGACGTGTCAACAAGTGTAATAGAACATGTACAATCAACAACACAATTAGAGTCCACAGAAACGACAACTCTAAGAATTTCATCACCAAGCAAAGGACAGCTTTCCACTGCAACCCACACAGAAGAGTCATCAACTGAACCACTGTCTTTACACTCTACAACAATGGCACAGCCCTCATCAACTGTAGAAGTCTCAAGTTCTTTCAATCCCTCAGCATCTCCATCAATAACTGAAACGCCCCAATATACTGAGGGCACAGAGACATCATCAACAGAACGTTCACAATCTACAGAATCAATTGGATCCTCTCCGTTAGCACAAACATCAAGCTCTTTTGATAGATCTCACTCCTCCACCAGTATGCCTCAAAGTACCGTGGCTTCAACTGCAACAGAAACACCACTAACAACGTCATCCAAGGAACCTATCACAAGCTCTTCTGATGTGACTGGGGCATCAACAGAAACATCACATTTTTCATCTACCACAGAATCATCAACCATAACACCAGAAACAATGATGTCTTCAACTTTACCAACATCAACTATGGAGACATCAGGTGCTTCACAAGCATCAGATGCATCATCAGTTGGAACTTCTAAACCTATTCAAACTTCTGATCTATCAACATTGAAAGACGTGTCAACAAGTGTAATAGAACATGTACAATCAACAACACAATTAGAGTCCACAGAAACGACAACTCTAAGAATTTCATCACCAAGCAAAGGACAGCTTTCCACTGCAACCCACACAGAAGAGTCATCAACTGAACCACTGTCTTTACACTCTACAACAATGGCACAGCCCTCATCAACTGTAGAAGTCTCAAGTTCTTTCAATCCCTCAGCATCTCCATCAATAACTGAAACGCCCCAATATACTGAGGGCACAGAGACATCATCAACAGAACGTTCACAATCTACAGAATCAATTGGATCCTCTCCATTAGCACAAACATCAAGCTCTTTTGATAGATCTCACTCCTCCTCCAGTATGCCTCAAAATACCATGGCTTCAACTGCAACAGAAACACCACTAACAACGTCATCCAAGGAACCTATCACAAGCTCTTCTGATGTGACTGGGGCATCAACAGAAACATCACATTTTTCATCTACCACAGAATCATCAACCATAACACCAGAAACAATGATGTCTTCAACTTTACCAACATCAACTACGGAGACATCAGGTGCTTCACAAGCATCAGGTGCGTCATTAGTTGGAACTTCTAAACCTATTCAAACTTCTGATTTATCAATATTAAAAGACATGACAACAAGTGTAATAGAACATGTACAATCAACAACACAATTAGAGTCCACAGAAACTACAACTCTAAGAATTTCATCACCAAGCAAAGGACAGCTTTCCACTGCAACCCACACAGAAGAGACATCAACTGAATCACTGTCTTTACACTCTACAACAAAGGCACAGTCCTCATCAACTGTAGAAGTCTCAAGTTCTTTCAATCCCTCAGCATCTCCATCAATAACTGAAACGCCCCAATATACTGAGGGCACAGAGACATCATCAACAGAACGTTCACAATCTACAGAATCAATTGGATCCTCTCCGTTAGCACAAACATCAAGCTCTTTTGATAGATCACACTCCTCCACCAGTATGCCTCAAAGTACCGTGGCTTCAACTACAACAGGAACACCACTAACAACGTCATCCAAGGAACCTATCACAAGCTCTTCTGATGTGACTGGGGCATCAACAGAAACATCACATTTTTCATCTACCACAGAATCATCAACCATAACACCAGAAACAATGATGTCTTCAACTTTACCAACATCAACTATGGAGACATCAGGTGCTTCACAAGCATCAGATGCATCATCAGTTGGAACTTCTAAACCTATTCAAACTTCTGATCTATCAACATTGAAAGACGTGTCAACAAGTGTAATAGAACATGAACAATCAACAACACAATTAGAGTCCACAGAAACGACAACTCTAAGAATTTCATTACCAAGCAAACGACAGCTTTCCACTGCAACCCACACAGAAGAGTCATTAACTGAACCACTGTCTTTACACTCTACAACAATGGCACAGCCCTCATCAACTGTAGAAGTCTCAAGTTCTTTCAATCCCTCAGCATCTCCATCAATAACTGAAACGCCCCAATATACTGAGGGCACAGAGACATCATCAACAGAACGTTCACAATCTACAGAATCAATTGGATCCTCTCCATTAGCACACACATCAAGCTCTTTTGATAGATCTCACTCCTCCACCAGTATGCCTCAAACTACCGTGGCTTCAACTGCAACAGAAACACCACTAACAACGTCATCCAAGGAACCTATCACAAGCTCTTCTGATGTGACTGGGGCTTCAACAGAAACATCACATTTTTCATCTACCACAGAATCATCAACCATAACACCAGAAACAATGATGTCTTCAACTTTACCAACATCAACTACGGAGACATCAGGTGCTTCACAAGCATCAGGTGCGTCATCAGTTGGAACTTCTAAACCTATTCAAACTTCTGATTTATCAACATTAAAAGACATGACAACAAGTGTAATAGAACATGTACAATCAAAAACACAATTAGAGTCCACAGAAACTACAACTCTAAGAATTTCATCACCAAGCAAAGGACAGCTTTCCACTGCAACCCACACAGAAGAGACATCAACTGAATCACTGTCTTTACACTCTACAACAATGGCACAGCCCTCATCAACTGTAGAAGTCTCAAGTTCTTTCAATCCTTCAGAATCTCCATCAATAACTGAAACGCCCCAATATACTGAGGGCACAGAGACATCATCAACAGAACGTTCACAATCTACAGAATCAATTGGATACTCTCCGTTAGCACAAACATCAAGCTCTTTTGATAGATCTCACTCCTCCACCAGTATGCCTCAAAGTACCGTGGCTTCAATTGCAACAGAAACACCACTAACAACGTCATCCAAGGAACCTATCACAAGCTCTTCTGATGTGACTGGGGCATCAACAGAAACATCACATTTTTCATCTACCACAGAATCATCAAACATAACACCAGAAACAATGATGTCTTCAACTTTACCAACATCAACTACGGAAACATCAGGTGCTTCACAAGCATCAGATGCATCATCAGTTGGAACTTCTAAATCTATTCAAACTTCTGATCTATCAACATTGAAAGACGTGTCAACAAGTGTAATAGAACATGTACAATCAACAACACAATTAGAGTCCACAGAAACGACAACTCTAAAAATTTCATCACCAAGCAAAGGACAGCTTTCCACTGCAACTCACACAGAAGAGTCATCAACTGAACCACTGTCTTTACACTCTACAACAATGGCACAGCCCTCATCAACTGTAGAAGTCTCAAGTTCTTTCAATCCCTCAGCATCTCCATCAATAACTGAAACGCCCCAATATACTGAGAGCACAGAGACATCATCAACAGAACGTTCACAATCTACAGAATCAATTAGATCCTCTCCATTAGCACAAACATCAAGCTCTTTTGATAGATCTCACTCCTCCACCAGTATGCCTCAAAGTACCGTGGCTTCAATTGCAACAGAAACACCACTAACAACGTCATCCAAGGAACCTATCACAAGCTCTTCTGATGTGACTGGGGCATCAACAGAAACATCACATTTTTCATCTACCACAGAATCATCAAACATAACACCAGAAACAATGATGTCTTCAACTTTACCAACATCAACTACGGAGACATCAGGTGCTTCACAAGCATCAGATGCATCATCAGTTGGAACTTCTAAACCTATTCAAACTTCTGATCTATCAACATTGAAAGACGTGTCAACAAGTGTAATAGAACATGTACAATCAACAACACAATTAGAGTCCACAGAAACGACAACTCTAAAAATTTCATCGCCAAGCAAAGGACAGCTTTCCACTGCAACTCACACAGAAGAGTCATCAACTGAACCACTGTCTTTACACTCTACAACAATGGCACAGCCCGTAGAAGTCTCAAGTTCTTTCAATCCCTCAGCATCTCCATCAATAACTGAAACGCCCCAATATACTGAGGGCACAGAGACATCATCAACAGAACGTTCACAATCTACAGAATCAATTGGATCCTCTCCATTAGCACAAACATCAAGCTCTTTTGATAGATCTCACTCCTCTACCAGTATGCCTCAAAGTACCGTGGCTTCAACTGCAACAGAAACACCACTAGCAGCGTCATCCAAGGAACCTATCACAAGCTCTTCTGATGTCACTGGGGCATCAACAGAAACATCACATTTTTCATCTACCACAGAATCATCAACCATAACACCAGAAACAATGATGTCTTCAACTTTACCAACATCAACGATGGAGACATCAGGTGCTTTACAAGCTTCAGATGCATCATCTATTGCTACTTCTAAACCTATTCACACTTCTGATTCATCAACATTGAAAGACATGTCAACAAGCGTAACAGAACATGTACAATCAACAACACAATTAGAGTCCACAGAAACTACAACTCTAAGAATTTCATCACCAAGCAAAGGACAGCTTTCCACTGCAACCCACACAGAAGTGACATCAACTGAATCACTGTCTTTACACTCTACAACAATGGCACAGCCCTCATCAACTGTAGAAGTCTCAAGTTCTTTCAATCCCTCAGCATCTCCATCAATAACTGAAACGCCCCAATATACTGAGGGCACAGAGACATCATCAACAGGACGTTCACAATCTACAGAATCAATTGGATCCTCTCCGTTAGCACAAACATCAAGCTCTTTTGATAGATCTCACTCCTCCACCAGTATGCCTCAAAGTACCGTGGCTTCAACTGCAACAGAAACACCACTAACAACGTCATCCAAGGAACCTATCACAAGCTCTTCTGATGTGACTGGGGCATCAACAGAAACATCACATTTTTCATCTACCACAGAATCATCAACCATAACACCAGAAACAATGATGTCTTCAACTTTACCAACATCAACTATGGAGACATCAGGTGCTTCACAAGCATCAGATGCATCATCAGTTGGAACTTCTAAACCTATTCAAACTTCTGATCTATCAACATTGAAAGACGTGTCAACAAGTGTAATAGAACATGTACAATCAACAACACAATTAGAGTCCACAGAAACGACAACTCTAAGAATTTCATCACCAAGCAAAGGACAGCTTTCCACTGCAACCCACACAGGAGAGTCATCAACTGAACCACTGTCTTTACACTCTACAACAATGGCACAGCCCTCATCAACTGTAGAAGTCTCAAGTTCTTTCAATCCCTCAGCATCTCCATCAATAACTGAAACGCCCCAATATACTGAGGGCACAGAGACATCATCAACAGAACGTTCACAATCTACAGAATTAATTAGATCCTCTCCATTAGCACAAACATCAAGCTCTTTTGATAGATCTCACTCCTCCACCAGTATGCCTCAAACTACCGTGGCTTCAACTGCAACAGAAACACCACTAACAACGTCATCCAAGGAACCTATCACAAGCTCTTCTGATGTGAATGGGGCATCAACAGAAACATCACATTTTTCATCTACCACAGAATCATCAACCATACCCCCAGAAACAATGATGTCTTCAACTTTACCAACATCAACTATGGAGACATCAGGTGCTTCACAAGCAACAGATGCGTCATCAGTTGGAATTTCTAAACCTATTCAAACTTCTGATTTATCAACATTGAAAGACGTATCAACAAGTGTAATAGAACATGTACAATCAACAACACAATTAGAGTCCACAGAAATGACAACTCTAAGAATTTCATCACCAAGCAAAGGACATCTTTCCACTGCAACCCACACAGAACAGACATCAACTGAACCACTGTCTTTACACTCTACAACAATGGCACAGCCCTCATCAACTGTAGAAGTCTTAAGTTCTTTCAATCCTTCAGCATCTCCATCAATAACTGAAACGCCCCAATATACTGAGGGCACAGAGACATCATCAACAGAACGTTCACAATCTACAGAATTAATTAGATCCTCTCCATTAGCACAAACATCAAGCTCTTTTGATAGATCTCACTCCTCCACCAGTATGCCTCAAACTACCGTGGCTTCAACTGCAACAGAAACACCACTAGCAACGTCATCCAAGGAACCTATCACAAGCTCTTCTGATGTGACTGGGGCATCAACAGAAACATCACATTTTTCATCTACCACAGAATCATCAACCATAACCCCAGAAACAATGATGTCTTCAACTTTACCAACATCAACTATGGAGACATCAGGTGCTTCACAAGCATCAGATGCGTCATCAGTTGGAACTTCTAAACCTATTCAAACTTCTGATTTATCAACATTGAAAGACGTATCAACAAGTGTAATAGAACATGTACAATCAACAACACAATTAGAGTCCACAGAAACGACAACTCTAAGAATTTCATCACCAAGCAAAGGACATCTTTCCACTGCAACCCACACAGAACAGACATCAACTGAACCACTGTCTTTACACTCTACAACAATGGCACAGCCCTCATCAACTGTAGAAGTCTTAAGTTCTTTCAATCCTTCAGCATCTCCATCAATAACTGAAACGCCCCAATATACTGAGGGCACAGAGACATCATCAACAGAACGTTCACAATCTACAGAATTAATTAGATCCTCTCCATTAGCACAAACATCAAGCTCTTTTGATAGATCTCACCCCTCCACCAGTATCCCTCAAACTACCGTGGCTTCAACTGCAACAGAAACACGACTAACAACGTCATCCAAGGAACCTATCACAAGCTCTTCTGATGTGACTGGGGCATCAACAGAAACATCACATTTTTCATCTACCACAGAATCATCAACCATAACCCCAGAAACAATGATGTCTTCAACTTTACCAACATCAACTATGGAGACATCAGGTGCTTCACAAGCATCAGATGCGTCATCAGTTGGAACTTCTAAACCTATTCAAACTTCTGATTTATCAACATTGAAAGACGTATCAACAAGTGTAATAGAACATGTACAATCAACAACACAATTAGAGTCCACAGAAACGACAACTCTAAGAATTTCATCACCAAGCAAAGGACAGCTTTCCACTGCAACCCACACAGAACAGACATCAACTGAACCACTGTCTTTACACTCTACAACAATGGCACAGCCCTCATCAACTGTAGAAGTCTCAAGTTCTTTCAATCCTTCAGCATCTCCATCAATAACTGAAACGCCCCAATATACTGAGGGCACAGAGACATCATCAACAGAACGTTCACAATCTACAGAATCAATTGGATCCTCTCCATTAGCACAAACATCAAGCTCTTTTGATAGACCTCACTCCTCTACCAGTATGCCTCAAAGTACCGTGGCTTCAACTGCAACAGAAACACCACTAACAACGTCATCCAAGGAACCTATCACAAGCTCTTCTGATGTGACTGGGGCATCAACAGAAACATCACATTTTTCATCTACCACAGAATCATCAACCATAACACCAGAAACAATGATGTCTTCAACTTTACCAACATCAACGATGGAGACATCAGGTGCTTTACAAGCTTCAGATGCATCATCTATTGCTACTTCTAAACCTATTCACACTTCTGATTCATCAACATTGAAAGACATGTCAACAAGTGTAACAGAACATGTACAATCAACAACACAATTAGAGTCCACAGAAACTACAACTCTAAGAATTTCATCACCAAGCAAAGGACAGCTTTCCACTGCAACCCACACAGAAGAGACATCAACTGAATCACTGTCTTTACACTCTACAACAATGGCACAGCCCTCATCAACTGTAGAAGTCTCAAGTTCTTTCAATCCCTCAGCATCTCCATCAATAACTGAAACGCCCCAATATACTGAGGGCACAGAGACATCATCAACAGGACGTTCACAATCTACAGAATCAATTGGATCCTCTCCGTTAGCACAAACATCAAGCTCTTTTGATAGATCTCACTCCTCCACCAGTATGCCTCAAAGTACCGTGGCTTCAACTGCAACAGAAACACCACTAACAACGTCATCCAAGGAACCTATCACAAGCTCTTCTGATGTGACTGGGGCATCAACAGAAACATCACATTTTTCATCGACCACAGAATCATCAACCATAACACCAGAAACAATGATGTCTTCAACTTTACCAACATCAACTATGGAGACATCAGGTGCTTCACAAGCATCAGATGCATCATCAGTTGGAACTTCTAAACCTAATCAAACGTCTGATCTATCAACATTGAAAGACGTGTCAACAAGTGTAATAGAACATGTACAATCAACAACACAATTAGAGTCCACAGAAACGACAACTCTAAGAATTTCATCACCAAGCAAAGGACAGCTTTCCACTGCAACCCACACAGGAGAGTCATCAACTGAACCACTGTCTTTACACTCTACAACAATGGCACAGCCCTCATCAACTGTGGAAGTCTCAAGTTCTTTCAATCCTTCAGCATCTCCATCAATAACTGAAACGCCCCAATATACTGAGGGCACAGAGACATCATCAACAGAACGTTCACAATCTACAGAATTAATTAGATCCTCTCCATTAGCACAAACATCAAGCTCTTTTGATAGATCTCACTCCTCCACCAGTATGCCTCAAACTACCGTGGCTTCAACTGCAACAGAAACACCACTAACAACGTCATCCAAGGAACCTATCACAAGCTCTTCTGATGTGAATGGGGCATCAACAGAAACATCACATTTTTCATCTACCACAGAATCATCAACCATACCCCCAGAAACAATGATGTCTTCAACTTTACCAACATCAACTATGGAGACATCAGGTGCTTCACAAGCATCAGATGCGTCATCAGTTGGAACTTCTAAACCTATTCAAACTTCTGATTTATCAACATTGAAAGACGTATCAACAAGTGTAATAGAACATGTACAATCAACAACACAATTAGAGTCCACAGAAATGACAACTCTAAGAATTTCATCACCAAGCAAAGGACATCTTTCCACTGCAACCCACACAGAACAGACATCAACTGAACCACTGTCTTTACACTCTACAACAATGGCACAGCCCTCATCAACTGTAGAAGTCTTAAGTTCTTTCAATCCTTCAGCATCTCCATCAATAACTGAAACGCCCCAATATACTGAGGGCACAGAGACATCATCAACAGAACGTTCACAATCTACAGAATTAATTAGATCCTCTCCATTAGCACAAACATCAAGCTCTTTTGATAGATCTCACTCCTCCACCAGTATGCCTCAAACTACCGTGGCTTCAACTGCAACAGAAACACCACTAACAACGTCATCCAAGGAACCTATCACAAGCTCTTCTGATGTGACTGGGGCATCAACAGAAACATCACATTTTTCATCTACCACAGAATCATCAACCATAACCCCAGAAACAATGATGTCTTCAACTTTACCAACATCAACTATGGAGACATCAGGTGCTTCACAAGCATCAGATGCGTCATCAGTTGGAACTTCTAAACCTATTCAAACTTCTGATTTATCAACATTGAAAGACGTATCAACAAGTGTAATAGAACATGTACAATCAACAACACAATTAGAGTCCACAGAAACGACAACTCTAAGAATTTCATCACCAAGCAAAGGACAGCTTTCCACTGCAACCCACACAGAACAGACATCAACTGAACCACTGTCTTTACACTCTACAACAATGGCACAGCCCTCATCAACTGTAGAAGTCTCAAGTTCTTTCAATCCTTCAGCATCTCCATCAATAACTGAAACGCCCCAATATACTGAGGGCACAGAGACATCATCAACAGAACGTTCACAATCTACAGAATCAATTGGATCCTCTCCATTAGCACAAACATCAAGCTCTTTTGATAGACCTCACTCCTCTACCAGTATGCCTCAAAGTACCGTGGCTTCAACTGCAACAGAAACACCACTAACAACGTCATCCAAGGAACCTATCACAAGCTCTTCTGATGTGACTGGGGCATCAACTGAAACATCACATTTTTCATCTACCACAGAATCATCAACCATAACACCAGAAACAATGATGTCTTCAACTTTACCAACATCAACGATGGAGACATCAGGTGCTTTACAAGCTTCAGATGCATCATCTATTGCTACTTCTAAACCTATTCACACTTCTGATTCATCAACATTGAAAGACATGTCAACAAGTGTAACAGAACATGTACAATCAACAACACAATTAGAGTCCACAGAAACTACAACTCTAAGAATTTCATCACCAAGCAAAGGACAGCTTTCCACTGCAACCCACACAGAAGAGACATCAACTGAATCACTGTCTTTACACTCTACAACAATGGCACAGCCCTCATCAACTGTAGAAGTCTCAAGTTCTTTCAATCCCTCAGCATCTCCATCAATAACTGAAACGCCCCAATATACTGAGGGCACAGAGACATCATCAACAGGACGTTCACAATCTACAGAATCAATTGGATCCTCTCCGTTAGCACAAACATCAAGCTCTTTTGATAGATCTCACTCCTCCACCAGTATACCTCAAAGTACCGTGGCTTCAACTGCAACAGAAACACCACTAACAACGTCATCCAAGGAACCTATCACAAGCTCTTCTGATGTGACTGGGGCATCAACAGAAACATCACATTTTTCATCTACCACAGAATCATCAACCATAACACCAGAAACAATGATGTATTCAACTTTACCAACATCAACTATGGAGACATCAGGTGCTTCACAAGCATCAGATGCATCATCAGTTGGAACTTCTAAACCTAATCAAACTTCTGATCTATCAACATTGAAAGACGTGTCAACAAGTGTAATAGAACATGTACAATCAACAACACAATTAGAGTCCACAGAAATGACAACTCTAAGAATTTCATCACCAAGCAAAGGACAGCTTTCCACTGCAACCCACGCAGAAGAGTCATCAACTGAACCACTGTCTTTACACTCTACAACAATGGCACAGCCCTCATCAACTGTAGAAGTCTCAAGTTCTTTCAATCCCTCAGCATCTCCATCAATAACTGAAACGCCCCAATATACTGAGGGCACAGAGACATCATCAACAGGACGTTCACAATCTACAGAATCAATTGGATCCTCTCCGTTAGCACAAACATCAAGCTCTTTTGATAGATCTCACTCCTCCACCAGTATACCTCAAAGTACCGTGGCTTCAACTGCAACAGAAACACTACTAACAACGTCATCCAAGGAACCTATCACAAGCTCTTCTGATGTGACTGGGGCATCAACAGAAACATCACATTTTTCATCTACCACAGAATCATCAACCATAACACCAGAAACAATGATGTCTTCAACTTTACCAACATCAACTATGGAGACATCAGGTGCTTCACAAGCATCAGATGCATCATCAGTTGGAACTTCTAAACCTAATCAAACTTCTGATCTATCAACATTGAAAGACGTGTCAACAAGTGTAATAGAACATGTACAATCAACAACACAATTAGAGTCCACAGAAATGACAACTCTAAGAATTTCATCACCAAGCAAAGGACAGCTTTCGACTGCAACCCACGCAGAAGAGTCATCAACTGAACCACTGTCTTTACACTCTACAACAATGGCACAGCCCTCATCAACTGTAGAAGTCTCAAGTTCTTTCAATCCCTCAGCATCTCCATCAATAACTGAAACGCCCCAATATACTGAGGGCACAGAGACATCATCAACAGAACGTTCACAATCTACAGAATTAATTAGATCCTCTCCATTAGCACAAACATTAAGCTCTTTTGATAGATCTCACTCCTCCACCAGTATGCCTCAAACTACCGTGGCTTCAACTGCAACAGAAACACCACTAACAACGTCATCCAAGGAACCTATCACAAGCTCTTCTGATGTGACTGGGGCCTCAACAGAAACATCACATTTTTCATCTACCACAGAATCATCAACCATACCCCCAGAAACAATGATGTCTTCAACTTTACCAACATCAACTATGGAGACATCAGGTGCTTCACAAGCATCAGATGTGTCATCAGTTGGAACTTCTAAACCTATTCAAACTTCTGATTTATCAACATTGAAAGACGTATCAACAAGTGTAATAGAACATGTACAATCAACAACACAATTAGAGTCCACAGAAACGACAACTCTAAGAATTTCATCACCAAGCAAAGGACAGCTTTCCACTGCAACCCACACAGAACAGACATCAACTGAACCACTGTCTTTACACTCTACAACAATGGCACAGCCCTCATCAACTGTAGAAGTCTCAAGTTCTTTCAATCCTTCAGCATCTCCATCAATAACTGAAACGCCCAAATATACTGAGGGCACAGAGACATCATCAACAGAACGTTCACAATCTACAGAATCAATTGGATCCTCTCCATTAGCACAAACATCAAGCTCTTTTGATAGATCTCACTCCTCTACCAGTATGCCTCAAAGTACCGTGGCTGCAACTGCAACAGAAACACCACTAACAACGTCATCCAAGGAACCTATCACAAGCTCTTCTGATGTGACTGGAGCATCAACAGAAACATCACATTTTTCATCTACCACAGAATCATCAACCATAACACCAGAAACAATGATGTCTTCAACTTTACCAACATCAACGATGGAGACATCAGGTGCTTTACAAGCTTCAGATGCATCATCTATTGCTACTTCTAAACCTATTCAAACTTCTGATTCATCAACATTGAAAGACGTGTCAACAAGTGTAACAGAACATGTACAATCAACAACACAATTAGAGTCCACAGAAACTACAACGCTAAGAGTTTCATCACCAAGCAAAGGACAGCTTTCCACTGCAACCCACACAGAAGAGACATCAACTGAACCACTGTCTTTACACTCTACAACAAAGACACAGCCCTCAACAACTGTAAAAGTCACAACTGCTTTCAATCCTTCCACATCTCCATCAATAACAGAAACGCACCAATATACTGAGGGCACAGAGACATCATCAATAGATCTTTCGCAATCTACAGAATCAATCGGATCCTCCCCATTAGCACAAACGTCAAGTTCTTTTGATACATCTCACTCCTCCACCAGTTTGCCTCAAACTTCTGTGGCTTCAACTGCAACAGAAATACCACTAGCAACGTCATCCAAGGAACCTATCAAAAGCACTTTCGATGTGACTGGGGCATCAACAGAAACATCACATTTTTCATCTACCACAGAAACATCAACCATAACACCAGAAACAATGATGTCTTCAACTTTACCAACATCAACTATGGAGACATCAGGTGCTTCACAAGCATCAGATGCGTCATCAGTTGGAACTTCTAAACCTATTCAAACTTCTGATTTATCAACATTGAAAGACGTGTCAACAAGTGTAAGAGAACATGTACAATCAACAACACAATTAGAGTCCACAGAAACGACAACTCTAAGAATTTCATCACCAAGCAAAGGACAACTTTCCACTGTAACTCACACAGAAGAGACATCAACTGAACCACTGTCTTCACAGTCTACAACAATGACACAGCCCTCATCAACTGTCTCAAGTGCTTTTGATCTTTCAACATCTTTAACTGAAACGCTTCTATATACTGAGGGTAGAGAGATATCGTCAACAGAGCATTCACATTCTTCAGAATCACCATTAGCACAAACTTCAAGTTCTTCTGATACCTCTGAGTTTACCAGCCGTGTACCTGAAATTTCTGTATCAATAGTATCAGAAATGTTACCAACAACCAAATACAAAGAACCCACAACACCTTTAGGTGAACTAAGCTCTTCTCCAGAACAAGGATTTCAGACTTCACAAGTTTCACAAGTTACATTGGCCTCAAGTGCTGTTCTTTTCCCCGAAACAGCTAGTAAAACATCTTTTACAGAAATAAGAACATCCCCAATAAGATCTTCCACCCCGCCATGTCCACCAAACACATTTGGGAAAAATTGTGAAAATGGAATCAACTTTGTAGATACAATAATAGGTGAGACCAAGTTTTTGTATCCGTACTTTATTAAGCTTTGTAAAAATATACGGTAGATGATACTGTGAGTGCTTTTTGTTAATTATGTATAAAAAATTTCTTGCATGTTGATAAAAAGTATTGAGAATGGATCTGTCAGCCCCTAGGGAGAACATTTCTTGATCTGGCAGTTTTTTCGTAAACATACATCATAGACTTATTAAGAAGGAACACTCTTTATTGTTTTCCTAGCAGATAGAGAGAAAGGTACGAGATAGAAAGAGAGATAGTACATTTACTTGCAGTCTACAGGTGATAACATCTTACTCCATTGCTCTGGATGAAAGAAGATATTGAACACTTCCCGTTTACAACTATCTCACAACACTGTGAAAAATGTAGCTGTCATCTGTCAATTCTGTAAACCATTTTCGAAGATGGGCTTCTACAGATATCATTAAAAACAACACACAAGGAAGCCTAGCAGCCATGACCCCTCTCTCTTTCTCGGTTGTCTATCTGCATCCTAAAGGGAATTTGCCACCAGCTTTTTTGCTACCCTGTCTGAGAGATTCCCTTTAAATGCACCAGATCAGCTGGATATCCACTATGTACAGTACACCCCTGTCTGGAAAACCCTTCTTTTGCCATTCTTTGATATGAACTCAACTATGACCTAAACTGTAACACCAAATTACAAAAACTTTGGCTGAATGGTCACAAATCCCAAACAGTCACAGTCTAAAATCCAGTAAAATAAAGTATAGAAGGTTTTGCAGTAGGTAAAGACAGACTACTCCACATTCTGTCTCTGCAATTATATGGATTTCTCTTTAACCTTTATTATTGTTTTTTTTTACTCAGATGCAAGCAAGGTTCCGTTTAAGAGTATTAATGTTCTTGCCTCATTGAACAGAACATATACTCCACAACTAGCAAATTCCTCTTCATATGAATACACCACCCTAGCTGATGAGATTGAAAAGGTAATAAAATCTGTAATAACAGTACAAGATAATGTCCTGATTCTATATGTATGGGTATATACAATGTGCTAGGCAACGGACAACAGCAGCAAAGCTGAAGCCATGACAGGGTGGACCGAATTGTTCGAGGAGATAGGTACTCGATATAGCCACTATCCACTTTGATCAATTGGTTACTGTCCTCAACGGGGTCTGTTAATTAATCAAGAATTGCTTAATAGAGTATTTGAAATTCTGAGAACCCCACTAAGATCTACTTTAAAAAAATGAAATAATAACTACATTTATATTTATATTTTTTCTTAATTAACTTTGTAATATATCTATTAGAGAAAAATGACGCTTTCCCCACTTGTCATTTACTTTTTTGTCTCTTGCACCGATCATTCGCTCTCAAAAACAGCTCAAATCTGTTTACAAATCTGTATGCAGTGAGAGATGAAATTACATTTTGTGCCACTTTAAAGGGCTTTGTATGTAAAGAAGCTGCGGAGACACCGTCACGTGTTTCTCGACGCAAGCAGTGAATAGCCAGGCCTTTCCCCGGGAAGGAACAACCACGGGAAGGGCAGCATCCTATGAAGGAAAGCCACCTATGCCAAGCATGGTATCCATCCACAGACAGCTGTTTCGGGGTTTTTGCCCCTCATCAGTGTGGAGTAGGAATCTGGCTATTAGGAGCAGTGCCTAGTAAAAAGGCTATAAAGGCACAGATGATTGGCCTCGGGGAGACCAAAACATCCAACACCGCGGAGACACCATCACGTGTTTCTCAACGCAGTGATTCCAGAACACTGCCCCCATCCCTTATGGAAAATATGCAGATGCATGTAAAAAAGCTGCGGAGACACCATCATGTGTTTCTCGACGCAAGCAGTGAATAGCCAGGCCTTTCCCCGGGAAGGAACAACCACGGGAAGGGCAGCATCCTATGAAGGAAAGCCACCTATGCCAAGCATGGTATCCATCCACAGACAGCTGTTTCGGGGCCAATCATCTGTGCCTTTATAGCCTTTTTACTAGGCACTGCTCCTAATAGCCAGATTCCTACTCCACACTGTGGATGGATACCATGCTTGGCATAGGTGGCTTTCCTTCATAGGATGCTGCCCTTCCCGTGGTTGTTCCTTCCCGGGGAAAGGCCTGGCTATTCACTGCTTGCATCGAGAAACACGTGATGGTGTCTCCGCAGCTTCTTTACATGCATCTGCATATTTCCCATAAGGGATGGGGGCAGTGTTCTGGAATCACTGCGTTGAGAAACACGTGATGGTGTCTCCGCGGTGTTGGATGTTTTGGTCTCCCCGAGGCCAATCATCTGTGCCTTTAAAGGGCTTTGTCTGCAAATAATGACTGTTCAAACCAAGTACAGGAAGTCAGTGCACCATTGCATCGCTAATCATTTAAATATACCTTCCCACTTACCGTAATTGGTTTCTGTCTATGTCCATCTTCCTCTCGCTCTATGAGGCCGGGGCTGTCAATCAAAGAAGACGGGGGTGGAGATTGAGGGAAAATAAGCAGGTGGGAAGGTGTATTTAAATGACTGGCCATGCTACAGTGCACCGAGCCCCTGCACTTGGTTTGGACAGTCATTCTGTGCTGACAAAGCCCTTTAATGGCAGAAAATGTAATTTGATCTTTCACTGCATACAGATTTGTAAACAGATTTGAGCAGTTTTTGATACCGAGCGCCTGTGATTTGTTTGAACAGTCGTTTTGTGCCGACAGAGACCATTTAAAGTCTGTGGATGAGAAGAACAAACTCACATTAGCAAAGGGAGAAACTTGAAGCGTCTTTTCTAAAGGGCGAACTGCTAAAATATAGAATATAAGTAATTTAACGTCTAGAAATGGTGCTTTTCCTCATGTGAAATGTCACCTGAAAGCGCAGTTACATTTAGTTACATTTTCGTTAAATTAGATATTAGCTATTGTTAGATTATGTATATATAGAAAAATAATGTTTGTCATCGAAATGTTTCATTTATGCTTTATTTCAGACTTTTTCTAAGATATACGAGAAGTGCGCACCAAATTACTTCCAGGGAATGATTCTACATGGGTTCAGGTATTTTACATACAGTATATTTACAAGTAACAAGATTTTTACATACTGTATTTTTTTATATATTGTCATAGAAAAGAAAGTACAAAAGCTATTTAATTTCTTCCTGACATCCGTCATATTTGTATGGCGTCAGGGCCGGGTGTTTGAAGCAGGCTCAGGAGCAGAGCCTGCATTTTATGGGAGCAGCTAACTGTGTCACTCAGCCAGCATCTACCTGCAACAGGAGCAATAGGAGCTCAGCTCCGATCGCTCCTGTCCTGTTTTAATCCCTTAAATGCTGCTGTCAATCTCTGTAATTATGCGATGCCCATAGGTTGCCCTGGGAGTGGGAGGTTTGTTAAAATCCTTTACGCCTGTCATAGCGATGTTACAGTTAAACCCAGCCTGTGGATTTTTAATTGCCCTCTTTACCCCCTTTAAAAATAAAGATTCTAAAAAAAATAACATACCGTATTTGTTATCACCATAACCGTAAAAGTCCGCTGTGTCAAAATTTAAAATAATTTAATCCCTGTGGTAAAGCGCAAGAACATAAACTCTCACATAGCTAAATCGATGAAAAAATAAAATAGTTATGGGTCTCAGAAAATTGTGAGACAAATAAAAAATTTTTTTTTTTTTTTTACAAATTTCAGAATTTTTTTACCGCTAAAATAAATGTTAAAAAATTGGACAAGTTTGGTACAGCTTTAATTGAACTTACTTGGAGAATCATGATGCCAGGCCAACAATGAACACCATAAAAAAAACAAAAAAAAACAAAATAATATAATATATGACAATCCAGTGTAAGGACACTTATAGGCCATGCAATGCTACTCTGGGAAATATGCCAGTTGTCTCTTCAGAGAGGAAAGGGACAGGAACTCTAGTGCCACCTACTGGAAGAAGCCATCCTAAAAGTCAATATCGCGCCTTTAACGAGCCTTGCCAGTGATTTTACACTGACAAATTCCCATCTGTCTGAGATGGTTTAGTGAGTCCTGCATTGAGCAGGGGGTAGGACACGATGACCCCAGAGGTTCCTCCCAACTCGAACATTCCAGGATTCTATCATAAACATTTTAAACACATTTTCTGCTGTAAACTCCTTTTTATAAACGTGTACCCCACTCCCTTTAACACTACAGTTCTTTAATCAGCAAAAAAAAAAAAGTAATAGTGATCAGATTGCAATAAGGATTTAATGATCGTTACGCTTTAAAAAGATGATGTATCACAGCAGGATCTGAAATATCTTCTCCATTTTCTCTCCATTTTGGTTCACAGCGCAGGAAGCATCGTTGTTAATTCTTCCGGACTCTATAACTATCCAAACAACCAGACCGGCATTGACTTTATCAACCACAATTTAACTGATGACGTGGAATTCGCATTTAGAAACAATAATGACTCAATTAAAATGCTCCGAACAATTTCTGAATCTTCTCCAATATTGAGTAAGTCATGATTTTATACTTTATTAGATTGGTGGCAGCATGGACATTAGTCACATGCCATAAAGAACAACTGGCGCGGCAGCTGTTACACTTCTTTTTACCCATTTATATAAAGAAATGTCAGCAGAGTTAGGAAAATGCAGCACCACTCCGTCACCTGTTAGCTTTACTTGGCTTTATTAAAAGATCACAATTAGTGAGGAGTGAACGGTCTCCGATAAGGTGTTATCTCAGCATGCTTGGGTGCTCGAAAAATATGCTCGAGTCCCCGCGGCGCATGTCTCTAGGCTATTCGACAGTTGCAACACATGTTGGGATTTCCTGACTGCTAGGCAATTCGGGCGTGTGTTGCAGCCGTCGGAAAGCCGTGAGACATGCAGCAGCGGGCACTCAAACATATTTTTCAAGCACCTGAGCATGCTGAGATAACACCTTATCGGAGCACGATTGCTCATCACTAGTCACAATGTTAGAAATTTATACTCTTACGCCTAAAGATGTGGCTGTGGCGGCTCAGAAAAAATAGAAGGTGATAAAATCGTTGGCTCCTATTCTAGCTTGGCTGCCACCTTCTTTTAATGATCACTTGCATTGATCAGATGTCTTCCAATCAAACTTCACACCTATAGGAAAATGAGAAATGAAATACTAAATACTGTGCAATATGTCTTCCAACGTACATTTTTTTATCTGCTAGTCAAGCAAATTTCTAAATATTGTAGTTAGGATCTAATAAAAAAAAGAGATCACATGATATCATGCCTATCAAATACTTTGCATATTAAATCCTGTATAAATAGTCATGACACTAGTGTGAACAGGGTATACTCACACGGACTGGCTTAAGTCAGTACATACATGATGCAAATTTATTGGAATAATTATCCTATTATACACTATGACTAAAGTCAGTCTTGGACTGGACCACTGGTGAAAAGGTAAATTCCCAGGTGGGTCTCAGGAGTGGGCTCACAGATCCCACAATATGAACAGCAGTTGGCGCAATGCACTTCATACACTGTGTACAGATAAGGTCAGCATTAAATCATTCAATGAAGGCTTCTTTTACACATACCGTGTTCTTTTTGCAGCCCGTTATTGCGGGCCTTTTTTGCGGGCTGTAAGATTGCACTTACTAACGGGTAGGGGATTACTCGCTTGGCATGGGATTCAAGCACACGGGCACGGTTTTTCACACAAAACAGTCTATTTGGTTTATTAAAGACTCATAAACCGTATCATGAACAGTCTATTACACATTCCATCAGGACATCACATTAAGTCTGCGGCAACTAAACACGCTGGTCCTCTTCTGACCAGTTGCCGTGGGTTACCACACAGTTCATAGAAACAATTAGCACCAACAGACTATGGTACCTTCTGGGAGCTCCTGCTCCACCTGCTGACTCCTTGTCAGTCCTCTCACTTGGGAAGGCTGCCTCACGGGGATCACCAACTTGCCTGGTCGGCACACATTAGTCAGTCCAGACCCAACTAAGGACTGTAGCTTCCCCACACAGTAGCTGGCACTGGCTCTGCAGATCCCGGTCCTCACCTCGTGCTGTTCAGAGATCCGGTCCTACTCCCAGGACCTCCCAACACCCAGGTTACTCAGGATCACACAGGTGGCCTGTCCGGGTACTATTCAGGACGTCCATCCCCGGCCGGGACCGTCCAATACCCAGGCAGCCAGTAGCAAAGCCCCACCATGTTCTCTTCAGGAAGCCTCCTCCCAGGTCTTCCAACACAGGCTTCAAACAGAAAGCTCACAGCGACCATACACAGGCTCCATGTGACCCACACCCTGGTCACATCATATACCTTTTAATCACTCCCCTGGGTGGGAATGTGGGTGTGTATGGCTAGTTTGTCCCGCCCATCTCACATAACTAGCCCTGCCAGCCTCCCATGATAAACATACAACATGCAACATACTTGTGGGACTATAGGTCCCAAAACACCACATCGCTTCAGGCTGGCAGCGCAGAGTCTTCTCCTATGTGACACATATATCGGCCATTCACCACAATGCCGGACTTTGTCACATTATCAGTCATGCATGCGATTGCCATGCACTCTCACGGCCTCAATACACCTCTGTGCGCATACTGGGGAGATAATGCAGCGCCCCCTACCTGTTACAGGGGTCACTGCATCACAGGGCGTATTGCCACAATTTTCAAGTTCTGCCGCAATAACGGACCGCAAAAAACTTGCATATCGCCGCTTTTCACGTTCCCAATACTATAGCAAAAGTATTGGGAAAAGAAAAAAGCGGGTCAAAAAACCGGAAGTCACGTCTTACAATTTACAATGGGGGCCGTATCCGTAAATACGGATAAATTATGGCGTACGGTGCCCCTACAAATTTTGGCGGCCGTTTTTGAGGCCTCATAGAAATGCATTGGGGCCGCAAAAACTGGCCAAAAAAACATGGCAAGTGTAAAACCAGCATAACAAACCACTTAGTTTATTTTTATATAGAAACCTAGGTAAATTTGTGAATGAGAATAAGGTCATATTTGCACGTAGATAAACAGTGGGTCCTAATACTTAGGCCTCATTCAGACATCAGGGTTTTTTTTACATTCAAGAAAAATGGACTGAGTTCCATCACTGATTTTCATTAGTTTTTCATCAGTGTGACATCAGAGTTTCATGAGAGTTTGCTCAGATTTTAATCAGTTTTTTTTAACTTTTGAGAACAAAAAGAAGTTTGCCCACCTTCTCTTATCTACTAGTCAGTAAGAAAAAAAAACATTTTAATGGACCCATAAGCTTTCATTGCAGAGTTTGATCCAATACTTGAATCAATATCGGACTTATTTCTGCAAGTTCACCATTCGGTCAGCAAAAAATCACAGACATGTGAACAGCGCCATAGATTGCCAAAAGTACAAGTGCTATCGCTAAAAAAACAGATAGCACTTATACCTGAAAAATTGAGGTATGAATGAGCCTTAAATGTAACCGATGAGCCCTTGGCACCCAAATCTGATATTCATGACCAGGGCTGTGGAGTTAGTAAGCCAAACCTCCAACTCCGACTCCTCAACTTCCATGACACCGACTTTGACTCCACCAAAATGGGCTCTGATTCCACAACTCCGACTGGAGGCGGTAAGCCAAACCTCCAACTCCGACTCCTCAATTTCCATGACACCGACTTCGACTCCACCAAAATGGGCTCCGATTCCACAACTCCGACTGGAAGCGGTAAGCCAAACCTCCGACTCCTCAATTTCCATGACACCGACATCGACTCCACCAAAATGGGCTCCGATTCCACAACTCCGACTGGAGGCGGTAAGCCAAACCTTCGACTCCAACTCCTCAATTTCCATGACACCGACTTCGACTGCACCAAAATGGGCTCCGATTCCACAACTCCGATTGGAGGCGGTAAGCCAAACCTCCGACTCCTCAATTTCCATGACACCGACTTCGACTCAACCAAAATGGGCTCCGATTCCACAACTCCGACTGGAGGCGGTAAGCCAAACCTCCGACTCCGACTCCTCAATTTCCATGACACCGACTTCAACTCAACCAAAATGGGCTCCGATTCCACAACTCCGACTGGAGGCGGTAAGCCAAACCTCCGACTCCGACTCCTCAATTTCCATGACACAGACTCTGACTCCGACTCCACAGCCCTGATCATGACGGGGGCCTTTAGTTATAATACAACTGAATTATAAGCCTTTATTTTGAATAATTGAATAAATTTGCATAAAACAGAATTCTATATCGTGTTTTGATAATTCGTTCTTCGTTCACATTTTAGATGTATCGCAGCTGGAACCGTATGTGACATGTAGCTTGAACTTCAGTGGTTACGATTTGAGGTGTGACAACGAGTCCTGGAAATGCATTGGACCATGTGCGCAGAATACGAGCTTCTGTCTCAATAATGGTACTTGCAACAATATTGAAAGCGGAGCAAAGTGCACGTAAGTTCTTCGTCAAGAAATGAAGCAAATCGGTCTGTACAGTTTTTCTTCCAAAGTGTTTTTATTAAGGGATTTTTAGAATAACTGGAGAACGTGGGGCGGAAGAAAGGAGAGACATGTAAAAAAAAAAGAAAAATTTAACAGAAAAAAAAAGTTAGAACGACTTTTGAGATATGTACTGTAAGATGTACAGTTTTTGAGACGTAATAGGTATAGTGCCACAAAACCAAGACTAGCCATAATAGTAATAACACATCTGCCACAAACAATGGTGAATCTAGCATAACAGCAGGGAACTTAAAGTCAATGGGGGTTCATGGTGTAAGGGTCTAGAACCAAACTATTTCTATATAAGATTTCCCCACCCCATTAGAGAGCATCATGATGTAGAGGCAGAAACCCAGCAATCTGTCACTTACTGGGCTACATGTTGTTGCTTTTTTTTTTAGCAGTTCTCTCAATGCTGAGCTCTGTAAAGCCCCGCCCACTACACTGATTGGCAGTTTTCTGCGTACACTGTGTATAGGCAGAAAGTTTCCAATCAGTAATGGGGGCAGGGCTACTTTAGAGCTCATGAATAGGAAGGACTACGTGGAAGCAGGTTTATTAGTCCTCTAGTGATAATCTCCTGCCAATAAAACAGGGATTTTAACAAAACTACAAGCATGCCAGTAAATGACACAACACTGAAATCAGGGTCTCTGCCCCTACTTTATGCTGCTCTCAGATTATCTGTCAAAAATCTGGTGACAGATTCTCTTTAAGAATGTTATAGAAGCTTCTGTGGCTCCCACTTGGCGATGCTCACTACTTTCAACTTTCATTAATAGGATTGTACCAAAATGCAATAGCATAGGCATTAAATTTCCAATTACGGGAGGTCCCACTGCTAAGAACCCCAATGATCCTGAGAATGGAGTTGTGGAGTATCCTGCTTATGTGGAGTGATGGTCCTGGACATACACCTCTGCTGCTCTCATTGTCCGGTAGATTGAGCAGTGCTGCACATGCAAGACCTTCACTTTATACAAATGGGGCACCATAAAGTCCCTTTGTCAGAATAAGTGAGGGCCCCAGAATTTAGACCTACAGGAAAGTTGTTACTCTTCCTATTAATAGGTTGTAACATGCATTTATATAACAACCCATTTCGTTTGCACTATGTAAATTTAGCAAAAATGTTTTAACTAATTAAGTAAAAATAACTATTTTTAGGGGATACACTCACTGTTTGTACCCCAATCTATATTTTAACATGCTGGATATACAGTACAATAGTTGCGTTATTAAATATATTACTCCAGTAAGAATCTATCTGTTTTTTTTTCTTTGCTTTTTTACTATTTGCTTCAAATCTAAAACAATTTGGACTTTAGTGTTTTCTAAAAAGAGGGTCGAACTTGCCCTATAGAGTACCAGCAGCAAGCACCCCATTTAAGGAAGACTTTCTGACTAGTCACTTGGTAATAGAGTTTTTTTGTGAGTTGATTTAAATAACTAAAACCGGATTAATTTTGTCTTTTAGCATGAAAACAATACAACAAAAGATTTATAGAGTTAATCCTAGATAATCACATTTTCCATTATCTCTATGGTAGGGAATAATTTGATGATCGCTGGGGATCTGACCCCTGGAACCCCCATGGAACATGAGATCAGAGCTTCGGACTCCTGAAAATAAAGCTCTGCAGCCCTTTCGGCACATGAGCCGCCTCTTCGCCATTCACTGTCTATTTGGCTGCCAAGTGCAAAGCTCGACAGTCACATAGACAATGAATATAGTGCAGTATGTGCCTGTGTACCGCTGCTTTATTGAGGACGGGTTTGCAGAGCTCAATTCTCAAGATTAAAAATTCTAAATCTTAAGATCGTTGGGGGATCCCAGTGGTGGGTCAGCAAGTTATCCCTTATCAAGTGGATAGAGGTTAACTTGATATTTTTGGGAATGACTCTTTAAAATAATAAAGTAATTGTAGACATATAAGTTTAACCAGAATGTGAACATAAAGGTACCAGATTTATCATAGCTTTTTTTGCCTGTTTCAGATCTAGTTTTGTCTGTTTCGCGCCTTTTTGCACCAAATTCATTATTTTATTTGCACCTATTTTCACCTATTTTGAAGCCTAATTTCAATCTGCTCACTTTTTTTGTTTTCTGCATTGTGGGTGGACTTCAGTGATTCCTTATGTTTTCGGCTGATACATTATGAGCGACTTTTTAAAAAGTTGCAAAAGTTTGAGCAACTCCACTCCAGTATACCCCTGTAGTGATTTTCTACTTAATAACACGGGTAAAAAAAAGATCATTTTTGATCACGTGCAAAATACATAAAATGCATGCGCCATTCCAATGAATTTGGTACAATAAACTCAGCAAATACCAAAAGACAAAAAAGAGAAGTGAATTAAAAAATTGCAAATATTGATTAGGGTGTGCAAATATTGATTAGGGTGTGACAGTGTTATACTGAAAAACATTACTATTCTATTTTTTTTCTACAGCTGTGACAGTCCATATTCAGGAGAGAGGTGTGAAATAGAAATGTCTACAATATCATACATGACCTCAATAAGCACATCAGCACCACTACAAACTATCAGCACTTCTGGAATTTCTACAGAAACAGAAAATACAAAGCGAACGGAAGAAACTGGCCCATTTTCTACAGAGCATGCAACAAGATTTTCGACTGTTCAGTCCACAAACTTACCAGATCTATCCTCAAACCCAACAGCTGCAATAACGCTTCCGATTGAAAGTACCTTCACCACAACACTTTCCACATTTTCAACTAAACCTACTGCAAATGATGAAACTGGAGTTTCTTCTGCAACAGAATCTACATTGGCTTCCTCAAGCACATCAGTTTCGGCAGAATCAACTTCAGAAGACATAATTTCCAAAATGACTGATTATACTTCATCTCTATTATCATCTACATCTACTCAATTACATTCAGAAGCAACAGAGACTTCAGCATCTCGAGAACCCACCACCAAAGAAACACCTCATCTGTCAACTGGGAATTATATATCGACTTCTGGACCAACAGAAATTAAGACCATTTATACTTCTGAGATTTCCACTGACTCAGTTACCCTTACCAGAACTAAAGAAAGTGGCACATTTTCTACAGAACCATCAACCATTTTGCCAACTCTTTCATCCACCTTGTTACCAGAGACAACTTCAGAAGTTGTGTTGACAACTGCGCAAACAAGTCGTGTCCCCTCTTCAACTTATGAAACACAAAGTACAACAAAAATAGAATCAACGAAGTCTGAAGAGACACTTTCTCCTGAGGTAACTACCACTTTGTCATCATCTTCAACAATTGAGACCATTTCCGTAACAGCGACTACTCTTCCAGTTGAAAGTCTCTCCACCTTACATTCCACATTTTCAACCAAACCTACTCTGAGTGTGGAAACTAGCATACCTTCTGTAACAGAATCAACACCAGTGTCCTCAGAACCAATTACAGAAAAGATATCTACCACAGGGATTGATCATACTTCAACTCTAATGTCACAGACATCCACACAACTACACACAGAAACAACTGAGATTTTAGCATCTCAAGAACCTACCTCCACTCATACAACTGAGCTGTCAACTGAGGAACATATATCGACTTCTGGTCAAACAGAAATGAAGACTGTCTTTACTTCTGAGCTTTCTACTAAATCAATTACTCCTACTAAAAGTGAGGAAAGTGCCACAATTTCAACAGAACCATCCATTACCTTGTCAGCACTTTCATCCACTTTATTACCAGAGACAACTTCAGAGGTTTTATTAACAACTACTCAATCAAGTCAGAATTCCACTATATCTTCTGAACCACCAACTACAACAAAAATATCAACACCAAAGTCTGAAGAAACACTTTCTCCTGAGGTGACTAACACTCTATCCTCAACCCCAACAGCTAAAATAACTCTTCCGATTGAAAGTACCTTCACCACAACACTTTCCCCATTTTCAATGAAACCTACTGCAACTGAGGAAACTGGAGTTTCTTCCGTAACAGAATCAACATTGGCTTCCTCAAGTACATCAGTTTCGGCAGAATCAACTTCAGAAGACATCATTTCTAAAATGACTGATTATACTTCATCTCTATCATCACCTACATCTACTCAATTACATACAGAAGCAACAGAGACTTCAGCATCTCGAGAACCCACCACCAAAGAAACACCTCATCTGTCAACTGGGAATTATGTATCAACTTCTGGACCAACAGACATTAAGACCATTTATACTTCTGAGCTTTCCACTCAATCAGTTACCCTTACCATAACTAAAGAAAGTGGCACATTTTCTACAGAACCATCAAGCTTTTTGCCAACTCTTTCATCCACCTTGTTACCAGAGACAACTTCAGAAGTTGTGTTAACAACTGCGCAAACAAGCCATGTCCCCTCTTCAACTTATGAAACACAAAGTACAACAAAAATAGAATCAACGAAGTCTGAAGGGACACTTTCTCCTGAGGTAACTACCACTTTGTCATCATCTCCAACAATTGAGACCATTTCCATAAAAGCGATTACTCTTCCAGTTGAAAGTCTCTCCACCTTACATTCCACATTTTCAACCAAAACTACTGTGAGTGTGGAAACTAGCATGCCTTCTGTAACAGAATCAACACCAGTGTCCTCAGAACCAATTACAGAAAAGTTATCTACCACAGAGATAGATCATACTTCAACTCTAATGTCACAGACATCCACACAACTACACACAGAAACAACTGAGATTTTAGCATCTCAAGAACCTACCTCCACTCATACAACTGAGCTGTCAACTGAGGAACATATATCGACTTCTGGTCAAACAGAAATGAAGACTGTCTTTACTTCTGAGCTTTTTACTAAATCAGTTACTCCTACTAAAAGTGAGGAAAGTGCCACAATTTCAACGGAACCATCGGTTACCTTGTCAGCACTTTCATCCACTTTATTACCAGAGACAACTTCAGAGGTTTTATTAACAACTACTCAATCAAGTCAGAATTCCACTATATCTTCTGAACCACCAACTACAACAAAAATATCAACACCAAAGTCTGAAGAAACACTTTCTCCTGAGGTGACTAATACTCTATCCTCAACCCCAACAGCTGCAATAACCCTTCCGATTGAAAGTACCTTCACCACAACTTTTTCCACATTTTCAATGAAACCTACTGCAACTGAGGAAACTGGAGTTTCTTCCGTAACAGAATCAACATTGGCTTCCTCAAGCACATCAGTTTCGGCAGAATCAACTTCAGAAGACATCATTTCCAATATGACTGATTATACTTCATCTCTATCATCACCTACATCTACTCAATTACATACAGAAGCAACAGAGACTTCAGTATCTCGAGAACCCACCACCAAAGAAACACCTCATCTGTCAACTGGGAATTATGTATCAACTTCTGGACCAACAGAAATTAAGACCATTTATACTTCTGAGCTTTACACTGACTCAGTTACCCTTACCAGAACTAAAGAAAGTGGCACATTTTCTACAGAACCATCAACCTTTTTGCCAACTCTTTCATCCACCTTGTTACCAGAGACAACTTCAGGAGTTGTGTTGACAACTGCGCTAACAAGCCATGTCCCCACTTCAACTTTTGAAACACAAAGTACAACAAAAATAGAATCAACGAAGTCTGAAGATACACTTTCCCCTGAGGTAACTACCACTCTGTCATCATCTCCAACAATTGAGACCATTTCCATAACAGCGATTACTCTTCCTGTTGAAAGTCTCTCCACCTTACATTCCACATTTTCAACCAAACCTACTGTGAGTGTGGAAACTAGCATGCCTTCTGTAACAGAATCAACACCAGTGTCCTCAGAACCAATGACAGAAAAGATATCTACCACAGGGATTGATCATACTTCAACTCTAATGTCACAGACATCCACTCAACTACACACAGAAACAACTGAGATTTTAGCATCTCAAGAACCTACCTCCACTCATACAACTGAGCTGTCAACTGAGGAACATATATCGACTTCTGGTCAAACAGAAATGAAGACTGTCTTTACTTCTGAGCTTTTTACTAAATCAGTTACTCCTACTAAAAGTGAGGAAAGTGCCACAATTTCAACGGAACCATCGGTTACCTTGTCAGCACTTTCATCCACTTTATTACCAGAGACAACTTCAGAGGTTTTATTACCAACTACTCAATCAAGTCAGAATTCCACTGTATCTTCTGAAGCACCAACTACAACAAAAATATCAACACCAAAGTCTGAAGAAACACATTCTCCTGAGGTGACTAACAATCTATCCTCAACCCCAACAGCTGCAATAACTCTTCCGATTGAAAGTACCTTCACCACAACTCTTTCCACATTTTCAATGAAACCTACTGCAACTGAGGAAACTGGAGTTTCTTCCGTAACAGAATCAACATTGGCTTCCTCAAGCACATCAGTTTCGGCAGAATCAACTTCAGAAGACATCATTTCCAAAATGACTGATTATACTTCATCTCTGTCATCACCTACATCTACTCAATTACATACAGAAGCAACAGAGACTTCAGCATCTCGAGAACCCACCACCAAAGAAACACCTCATCTGTCAACTGGGAATTATGTATCAACTTCTGGACCAACAGAAATTAAGACCATTTATACTTCTGAGCTTTCCACTGACTCAGTTACCCTTACCAGAACTAAAGAAAGTGGCACATTTTCTACAGAACCATCAACCTTTTTGCCAACTCTTTCATCCACCTTGTTACCAGAGACAACTTCAGGAGTTGTGTTGACAACTGCGCTAACAAGCCATGTCCCCACTTCAACTTTTGAAACACAAAGTACAACAAAAATAGAATCAACGAAGTCTGAAGATACACTTTCCCCTGAGGTAACTACCACTCTGTCATCATCTCCAACAATTGAGACCATTTCCATAACAGCGATTACTCTTCCTGTTGAAAGTCTCTCCACCTTACATTCCACATTTTCAACCAAACCTACTGTGAGTGTGGAAACTAGCATGCCTTCTGTAACAGAATCAACACCAGTGTCCTTAGAACCAATGACAGAAAAGATATCTACCACAGGGATTGATCATACTTCAACTCTAATGTCACAGACATCCACTCAACTACACACAGAAACAACTGAGATTTTAGCATCTCAAGAACCTACCTCCACTCATACAACTGAGCTGTCAACTGAGGAACATATATCGACTTCTGGTCAAACAGAAATGAAGACTGTCTTTACTTCTGAGCTTTTTACTAAATCAGTTACTCCTACTAAAAGTGAGGAAAGTGCCACAATTTCAACGGAACCATTGGTTACCTTGTCAGCACTTTCATCCACTTTATTACCAGAGACAACTTCAGAGGTTTTATTACCAACTACTCAATCAAGTCAGAATTCCACTATATCTTCTGAAGCACCAACTACAACAAAAATATCAACACCAAAGTCTGAAGAAACACTTTCTCCTGAGGTGACTAACAATCTATCCTCAACCCCAACAGCTGCAATAACTCTTCCGATTGAAAGTACCTTCACCACAACTCTTTCCACATTTTCAATGAAACCTACTGCAACTGAGGAAACTGGAGTTTCTTCCGTAACAGAATCAACATTGGCTTCCTCAAGCACATCAGTTTCGGCAGAATCAACTTCAGAAGACATCATTTCCAAAATGACTGATTATACTTCATCTCTGTCATCACCTACATCTACTCAATTACATACAGAAGCAACAGAGACTTCAGCATCTCGAGAACCCACCACCAAAGAAACACCTCATCTGTCAACTGGGAATTATGTATCAACTTCTGGACCAACAGAAATTAAGACCATTTATACTTCTAAGCTTTCCACTGAATCAGTTACCCTTACCAGAACTGAAGAAAGTGGCACATTTTCTACAGAACCATCAAGCTTTTTGCCAACTCTTTCATCCACCTTGTTACCAGAGACAACTTCAGAAGTTGTGTTAACAACTGCGCAAACAAGCCATGTCCCCTCTTCAACTTACGAAACACAAAGTACAACAAAAATAGAATCAACAAAGTCTGAAGAGACACTTTCTCCTGAGGTAACTACCACTTTGTCATCATCTCCAACAATTGAGACCATTTCCGTAACAGCGATTACTCTTCCAGTTGAAAGTCTCTCCACCTTACATTCCACATTTTCAACCAAACCTACTGTGAGTGTGGAAACTAGCATGCCTTCTGTAACAGAATCAACACCAGTGTCCTCAGAACCAATGACAGAAAAGATATCTACCACAGGGATTGATCATACTTCAACTCTAATGTCACAGACATCCACTCAACTACACACAGAAACAACTGAGATTTTAGCATCTCAAGAACCTGCCTCCACTCAAAAAACTGAGCTGTCAACTGAGGAACATATATCGACTTCTGGTCAAACAGAAATGAAGACTGTCTTTACTTCTGAGCTTTTTACTAAATCAGTTACTCCTACTAAAAGTGAGGAAAGTGCCACAATATCAACGGAACCCTCGGTTACCTTGTCAGCACTTTCATCCACTTTATTACCAGAGACAACTTCAGAGGTTTTATTAACAACTACTCAATCAAGTCAGAATTCCACTATATCTTCTGAATCACCAACTACAACAAAAATATCAACACCAAAGTCTGAAGAAACACTTTCTCCTGAGGTGACTAATACTCTATCCTCAACCCCAACAGCTGCAATAACCCTTCCGATTGAAAGTACCTTCACCACAACACTTTCCACATTTTCAACTAAACCTACTGCAACTGAGGAAACTGGAGTTTCTTCCATAACAGAATCTACATTGGCTTCCTCAAGCACATCAGTTTCAGCAGAATCAACTTCAGAAGACATCATTTCCAAAATGACTGATTATACTTCATCTCTATCATCACCTACATCTACTCAATTACATACAGAAGCAACAGAGACTTCAGCATCTCGAGAACCCACCACCAAAGAAACACCTCATCTGTCAACTGGGAATTATGTATCGACTTCTGGACCAACAGGAATTAAGACCATTTATACTTCTGAGCTTTCCACTGAATCAGTTACCCTTACCAGAACTAAAGAAAGTGGCACATTTTCTACAGAACCATCATCCTTTTTGCCAACTCTTTCATCCACCTTGTTACCAGAGACAACTTCAGGAGTTGTGTTGACAACTGCGCTAACAAGCCATGTCCCCACTTCAACTTATGAAACACATAGTACAACAAAAATAGAATCAACGAAGTCTGAAGAGACACTTTCTCCTGAGGTAACTACCACTCTGTCATCATCTCCAACAATTGAGACCATTTCCATAACAGCGACTACTCTTCCTGTTGAAAGTCTCTCCACCTTACATTCCACATTTTCAACCAAACCTACTGTGAGTGTGGAAACTAGCATGCCTTCTGTAACAGAATCAACACCAGTGTCCTCAGAACCAATGACGGAAAAGATATCTACCACAGGGATTGATCTTATTTCAACTCTAATGTCACAGAAATCCACTCAACTACACACAGAAACAACTGAGATTTTAGCATCTCAAGAACCTACCTCCACTCATACAACTGAGCTGTCAACTGAGGAACATATATCGACTTCTGGTCAAACAGAAATGAAGACTGTCTTTACTTCTGAGCTTTTTACTAAATCAGTTACTCCTACTAAAAGTGAGGAAAGTGCCACAATTTCAACGGAACCATCGGTTACCTTGTCAGCACTTTCATCCACTTTATTACCAGAGACAACTTCAGAGGTTTTATTAACAACTATTCAATCAAGTCAGAATTCCACTATATCTTCTGAAGCACCAACTACAACAAAAATATCAACACCAAAGTCTGAAGAAACACTTTCTCCTGAGGTGACTAACACTCTATCCTCAACCCCAACAGCTGCAATAACCCTTCCGATTGAAAGTACCTTCACCACACTTTCCACATTTTCAATGAAATCTACTGCAACTGAGGAAACTGGAGTTTCTTCCGTAACAGAATCAACATTGGCTTCCTCTAGCACATCAGTTTCGGCAGAATCAACTTCAGAAGACATCATTTCCAAAATGACTGATTATACTTCATCTCTATCATCACCTACATCTACTCAATTACATACAGAAGCAACAGAGACTTCAGCATCTCGAGAACCCACCACCAAAGAAACACCTCATCTGTCAACTGGGAATTATATATCGACTTCTGGACCAACAGGAATTAAGACCATTTATACTTCTCAGCTTTCCACTGAATCAGTTACCCTTACCAGAACTAAAGAAAGTGGCACATTTTCTACAGAACCATCAACCTTTTTGCCAACTCTTTCATCCACCTTGTTACCAGAGACAACTTCAGGAGTTGTGTTGACAACTGCGCTAACAAGCCATGTCCCCACTTCAACTTATGAAACACAAAGTACAACAAAAATAGAATCAACGAAGTCTGAAGAGACACTTTCTCCTGAGGTAACTACCACTCTGTCATCATCTCCAACAATTGAGACCATTTCCATAACAGCGACTACTCTTCCTGTTGAAAGTCTCTCCACCTTACATTCCACATTTTCAACCAAACCTACTGTGAGTGTGGAAACTAGCATGCCTTCTGTAACAGAATCAACACCAGTGTCCTCAGAACCAATGACAGAAAAGATATCTACCACAGGGATTGATCTTACTTCAACTCTAATGTCACAGAAATCCACTCAACTACACACAGAAACAACTGAGATTTTAGCATCTCAAGAACCTACCTCCACTCATACAACTGAGCTGTCAACTGAGGAACATATATCGACTTCTGGTCAAACAGAAATGAAGACTGTCTTTACTTCTGAGCTTTTTACTAAATCAGTTACTCCTACTAAAAGTGAGGAAAGTGCCACAATTTCAACGGAACCATCGGTTACCTTGTCAGCACTTTCATCCACTTTATTACCAGAGACAACTTCAGAGGTTTTATTAACAACTATTCAATCAAGTCAGAATTCCACTATATCTTCTGAAGCACCAACTACAACAAAAATATCAACACCAAAGTCTGAAGAAACACTTTCTCCTGAGGTGACTAACACTCTATCCTCAACCCCAACAGCTGCAATAACCCTTCCGATTGAAAGTACCTTCACCACAACACTTTCCACATTTTCAATGAAACCTACTGCAACTGAGGAAACTGGAGTTTCTTCCGTAACAGAATCAACATTGGCTTCCTCTAGCACATCAGTTTCGGCAGAATCAACTTCAGAAGACATCATTTCCAAAATGACTGATTATACTTCATCTCTATCATCACCTACATCTACTCAATTACATACAGAAGCAAGAGAGACTTCAGCATCTCGAGAACCCACCACCAAAGAAACACCTCATCTGTCAACTGGGAATTATATATCGACTTCTGGACCAACAGGAATTAAGACCATTTATACTTCTGAGCTTTCCACTGAATCAGTTACCCTTACCAGAACTAAAGAAAGTGGCACATTTTCTACAGAACCATCAACCTTTTTGCCAACTCTTTCATCCACCTTGTTACCAGAGACAACTTCAGGAGTTGTGTTGACAACTGCGCTAACAAGCCATGTCCCCACTTCAACTTATGAAACACAAAGTACAACAAAAATAGAATCAACGAAGTCTGAAGAGACACTTTCTCCTGAGGTAACTACCACTCTGTCATCATCTCCAACAATTGAGACCATTTCCATAACAGCGACTACTCTTCCTGTTGAAAGTCTCTCCACCTTACATTCCACATTTTCAACCAAACCTACTGTGAGTGTGGAAACTAGCATGCCTTCTGTAATAGAATCAACACCAGTGTCCTCAGTACCAATGACAGAAAAGATATCTACCACAGGGATTGATCTTACTTCAACTCTAATGTCACAGAAATCCACTCAACTACACACAGAAACAACTGAGATTTTAGCATCTCAAGAACCTACCTCCACTCATACAACTGAGCTGTCAACTGAGGAACATATATCGACTTCTGGTCAAACAGAAATGAAGACTGTCTTTACTTCTGAGCTTTTTACTAAATCAGTTACTCCTACTAAAAGTGAGGCAAGTGCCACAATTTCAACGGAACCATCGGTTCCCTTGTCAGCACTTTCATCCACTATATTACCAGAGACAACTTCAGAGGTTTTATTAACAACTATTCAATCAAGTCAGAATTCCACTATATCTTCTGAAGCACCAACTACAACAAAAATATCAACACCAAAGTCTGAAGAAACACTTTCTCCTGAGGTGACTAACACTCTATCCTCAACCCCAACAGCTGCAATAACCCTTCCGATTGAAAGTACCTTCACCACAACACTTTCCACATTTTCAATGAAACCTACTGCAACTGAGGAAATTGGAGTTTCTTCCGTAACAGAATCAACATTGGCTTCCTCCAGCACATCAGTTTCGGCAGAATCAACTTCAGAAGACATCATTTCCAAAATGACTAATTATACTTCATCTCTATCGTCACCTACATCTACTCAATTACATACAGAAGCAACAGAGACTTCAGCATCTCGAGAACCCACCACCAAAGAAACACCTCATCTGTCAACTGGGAATTATGTATCGACTTCTGGACCAACAGAAATTAAGACCATTTATACTTCTAAGCTTTCCACTGAATCAGTTACCCTTACCAGAACTAAAGAAAGTGGCACATTTTCTACAGAACCATCAAGCTTTTTGCCAACTCTTTCATCCACCTTGTTACCAGAGACAACTTCAGAAGTTGTGTTAACAACTGCGCAAACAAGCCATGTCCCCACTTCAACTTATGAAACACAAAGTATAACAATAATAGAATCAACAAAGTCTGAAGAGACACTTTCTCCTGAGGTAACTACCACTTTGTCATCATCTCCAACAATTGAGACCATTTCCGTAACAGCGATTACTCTTCCAGTTGAAAGTCTCTCCACCTTACATTCCACATTTTCAACCAAACCTACTGTGAGTGTGGAAACTAGCATGCCTTCTGTAACAGAATCAACACCAGTGTCCTCAGAACCAATGACAGAAAAGATATCTACCACAGGGATTGATCATCCTTCAACTCTAATGTCACAGACATCCACTCAACTACACACAGAAACAACTGAGATTTTAGCATCTCAAGAACCTGCCTCCACTCATACAACTGAGCTGTCAACTGAGGAACATATATCGACTTCTGGTCAAACAGAAATGAAGACTGTCTTTACTTCTGAGCTTTTTACTAAATCAGTTACTCCTACTAAAAGTGAGGAAAGTGCCACAATTTCAACGGAACCATCGGTTACCTTGTCAGCACTTTCATCCACTATATTACCAGAGACAACTTCAGAGGTTTTATTAACAACTATTCAATCAAGTCAGAATTCCACTATATCTTCTGAAGCACCAACTACAACAAAAATATCAACACCAAAGTCTGAAGAAACACTTTCTCCTGAGGTGACTAACACTCTATCCTCAACCCCAACAGCTGCAATAACCCTTCCGATTGAAAGTACCTTCACCACAACACTTTCCACATTTTCAATGAAACCTACTGCAACTGAGGAAATTGGAGTTTCTTCCGTAACAGAATCAACATTGGCTTCCTCCAGCACATCAGTTTCGGCAGAATCAACTTCAGAAGACATCATTTCCAAAATGACTGATTATACTTCATCTCTATCGTCACCTACATCTACTCAATTACATACAGAAGCAACAGAGACTTCAGCATCTCGAGAACCCACCACCAAAGAAACACCTCATCTGTCAACTGGGAATTATGTATCGACTTCTGGACCAACAGAAATTAAGACCATTTATACTTCTAAGCTTTCCACTGAATCAGTTACCCTTACCAGAACTAAAGAAAGTGGCACATTTTCTACAGAACCATCAAGCTTTTTGCCAACTCTTTCATCCACCTTGTTACCAGAGACAACTTCAGAAGTTGTGTTAACAACTGCGCAAACAAGCCATGTCCCCACTTTAACTTATGAAACACAAAGTACAACAAAAATAGAATCAACAAAGTCTGAAGAGACACTTTCTCCTGAGGTAACTACCACTTTGTCATCATCTCCAACAATTGAGACCATTTCCATAACAGCGATTACTCTTCCTGTTGAAAGTCTCTCCACCTTACATTCCACATTTTCAACCAAACCTACTGTGAGTGTGGAAACTAGCATGTCTTCTGTAACAGAATCAACACCAGTGTCCTCAGAACCAATGACAGAAAAGATATCTACCACAGGGATTGATCATACTTCAACTCTAATGTCACAGACATCCACTCAACTACACACAGAAACAACTGAGATTTTAGCATCTCAAGAACCTGCCTCCACTCAAAAAACTGAGCTGTCAACTGAGGAACATATATCGACTTCTGGTCAAACAGAAATGAAGACTGTCTTTACTTCTGAGCTTTTTTCTAAATCAGTTACTCCTACTAAAAGTGAGGAAAGTGCCACAATTTCAACGGAACCATCGGTTACCTTGTCAGCACTTCCATCCACTTTATTACCAGAGACAACTTCAGAGGTTTTATTATCAACTACTCAATCAAGTCAGAATTCTACTATATCTTCTGAACCACCAACTACAACAAAAATATCAACACCAAAGTCTGAAGAAACACTTTCTCCTGAGGTGACTAATACTCTATCCTCAACCCCAACAGCTGCAATAACCCTTCCGATTGAAAGTACCTTCACCACAACACTTTCCACATTTTCAACTAAACCTACTGCAACTGAGGAAACTGGAGTTTCTTCCATAACAGAATCTACATTGGCTTCCTCAAGCACATCAGTTTCAGCAGAATCAACTTCAGAAGACATCATTTCCAAAATGACTGATTATACTTCATCTCTATCATCACCTACATCTACTCAATTACATACAGAAGCAACAGAGACTTCAGCATCTCGAGAACCCACCACCAAAGAAACACCTCATCTGTCAACTGGGAATTATGTATCGACTTCTGGACCAACAGGAATTAAGACCATTTATACTTCTGAGCTTTCCACTGACTCAATTACCCTTACCAGAACTAAAGAAAGTGGCACATTTTCTACAGAACCATCAACCTTTTTGCCAACTCTTTCATCCACCTTGTTACCAGAGACAACTTCAGGAGTTGTGTTGACAACTGCGCTAACAAGCCATGTCCCCACTTCAACTTATGAAACACAAAGTACAACAAAAATAGAATCAACGAAGTCTGAAGAGACACATTCTCCTGAGGTAACTACCACTCTATCATCATCTCCAACAATGGAGACCATTTCCATAACAGCGACTACTCTTCCTGTTGAAAGTCTCTCCACCTTACATTCCACATTTTCAACCAAACCTACTGTGAGTGTGGAAACTAGCATGCCTTCTGTAACAGAATCAACACCAGTGTACTCAGAACCAATGACAGAAAAGATATCTACCACAGGGATTGATCTTACTTCAACTCTAATGTCACAGAAATCCACTCAACTACACACAGAAACAACTGAGATTTTAGCATCTCAAGAACCTACCTCCACTCATACAACTGAGCTGTCAACTGAGGAACATATATCGACTTCTGGTCAAACAGAAATGAAGACTGTCTTT
The DNA here is from genome assembly GCF_032444005.1 of Ranitomeya imitator. NCBI lineage: Eukaryota > Metazoa > Chordata > Amphibia > Anura > Dendrobatidae > Ranitomeya > Ranitomeya imitator. Next base: position 108,624,486 of record NC_091291.1, on the reverse strand, counting down.
ACTTCTGAGCTTTTTACTAAATCAGTTACTCCTACTAAAAGTGAGGAAAGTGCCACAATTTCAACGGAACCATCGGTTACCTTGTCTGCACTTTCATCCACTTTATTACCAGAGACAACTTCAGAGGTTTTATTAACAACTACTCAATCAAGTCAGAATTCCACTATAGCTTCTGAACCACCAACTACAACAAAAATATCAACACCAAAGTCTGAAGAAACACTTTCTCCTGAGGTGACTAACACTCTATCCTCAACCCCAACAGCTGCAATAACTCTTCCGATTGAAAGTACCTTCACCACAACTCTTTCCACATTTTCAATGAAACCTACTGCAACTGAGGAAACTGGAGTTTCTTCCGTAACAGAATCAACATTGGCTTCCTCTAGCACATTAGTTTCGGCAGAATCAACTTCAGAAGATATCATTTCCAAAATGACTGATTATACTTCATCTCTATCGTCACCTACATCTACTCAATTACATACAGAAGCAACAGAGACTTCAGCATCTCGAGAACCCACCACCAAAGAAACACCTCATCTGTCAACTGGGAATTATGTATCGACTTCTGGACCAACAGGAATTAAGACCATTTATACTTCTAAGCTTTCCACTGAATCAGTTACCCTTACCAGAAATAAAGAAAGTGGCACATTTTCTACAGAACCATCAAGCTTTTTGCCAACTCTTTCATCCACCTTGTTACCAGAGACAACTTCAGAAGTTGTGTTAACAACTGCGCTAACAAGCCATGTCCCCACTTCAACTTATGAAACACAAAGTACAACAAAAATAGAATCAACGAAGTCTGAAGAGACACTTTCTCCTGAGGTAACTACCACTCTGTCATCATCTCCAACAATTGAGACCATTTCCGTAACAGCGATTACTCTTCCAGTTGAAAGTCTCTCCACCTTACATTCCACATTTTCAACCAAACCTACTGTGAGTGTGGAAACTAGCATGCCTTCTGTAACAGAATCAACACCAGTGTCCTCAGAACCAATGACAGAAAAGATATCTACCACAGGGATTGATCATGCTTCAACTCTAATGTCACAGACATCCACTCAACTACACACAGAAACAACTGAGATTTTAGCATCTCAAGAACCTGCCTCCACTCAAAAAACTGAGCTGTCAACTGAGGAACATATATCGACTTCTGGTCAAACAGAAATGAAGACTGTCTTTACTTCTGAGCTTTTTACTAAATCAGTTACTCCTACTAAAAGTGAGGAAAGTGCCACAATTTCAACGGAACCATCGGTTACCTTGTCAGCACTTTCATCCACTTTATTACCAGAGACAACTTCAGAGGTTTTATTAACAACTATTCAATCAAGTCAGAATTCCACTATATCTTCTGAAGCACCAACTACAACAAAAATATCAACACCAAAGTCTGAAGAAACACTTTCTCCTGAGGTGACTAACACTCTATCCTCAACCCCAACAGCTGCAATAACTCTTCCGATTGAAAGTACCTTCACCACAACTCTTTCCACATTTTCAATGAAACCTACTGCAACTGAGGAAACTGGAGTTTCTTCCATAACAGAATCAACATTGGCTTCCTCTAGCACATCAGTTTCGGCAGAATCAACTTCAGAAGACATCATTTCCAAAATGACTGATTATACTTCATCTCTATCATCACCTACATCTTCTCAATTACATACAGAAGCAACAGAGACTTCAGCATCTCGAGAACCCACCACCAAAGAAACACCTCATCTGTCAACTGGGAATTATGTATCGACTTCTGGACCAACAGAAATTAAGACCATTTATACTTCTAAGCTTTCCACTGAATCAGTTACCCTTACCAGAACTAAAGAAAGTGGCACATTTTCTACAGAACCATCAAGCTTTTTGCCAACTCTTTCATCCACCTTGTTACCAGAGACAACTTCAGAAGTTGTGTTAACAACTGCGCAAACAAGCCATGTCCCCACTTCAACTTATGAAACACAAAGTACAACAAAAATAGAATCAACAAAGTCTGAAGAGACACTTTCTCCTGAGGTAACTACCACTTTGTCATCATCTCCAACAATTGAGACCATTTCCGTAACAGCGATTACTCTTCCAGTTGAAAGTCTCTCCACCTTACATTCCACATTTTCAACCAAACCTACTGTGAGTGTGGAAACTAGCATGCCTTCTGTAACAGAATCAACACCAGTGTCCTCAGAACCAATGACAGAAAAGATATCTACCACAGGGATTGATCATACTTCAACTCTAATGTCACAGACATCCACTCAACTACACACAGAAACAACTGAGATTTTAGCATCTCAAGAACCTGCCTCCACTCAAAAAACTGAGCTGTCAACTGAGGAACATATATCGACTTCTGTTCAAACAGAAATGAAGACTGTCTTTACTTCTGAGCTTTTTTCTAAATCAGTTACTCCTACTAAAAGTGAGGAAAGTGCCACAATTTCAACGGAACCATCGGTTACCTTGTCAGCACTTTCATCCACTTTATTACCGGAGACAACTTCAGAGGTTTTATTAACAACTATTCAATCAAGTCAGAATTCCACTATATCTTCTGAAGCACCAACTACAACAAAAATATCAACACCAAAGTCTGAAGAAACACTTTCTCCTGAGGTGACTAACACTCTATCCTCAACCCCAACAGCTGCAATAACTCTTCCGATTGAAAGTACCTTCACCACAACTCTTTCCACATTTTCAATGAAACCTACTGCAACTGATGAAACTGGAGTTTCTTCCGTAACAGAATCAACATTGGCTTCCTCTAGCACATCAGTTTCGGCAGAATCAACTTCAGAAGACATCATTTCCAAAATGACTGATTATACTTCATCTCTATCATCACCTACATCTTCTCAATTACATACAGAAGCAACAGAGACTTCAGCATCTCGAGAACCCACCACCAAAGAAACACCTCATCTGTCAACTGGGAATTATGTATCGACTTCTGGACCAACAGAAATTAAGACCATTTATACTTCTAAGCTTTCCACTGAATCAGTTACCCTTACCAGAACTAAAGAAAGTGGCACATTTTCTACAGAACCATCAAGCTTTTTGCCAACTCTTTCATCCACCTTGTTACCAGAGACAACTTCAGAAGTTGTGTTAACAACTGCGCAAACAAGCCATGTCCCCACTTCAACTTATGAAACACAAAGTACAACAAAAATAGAATCAACAAAGTCTGAAGAGACACTTTCTCCTGAGGTAACTACCACTTTGTCATCATCTCCAACAATTGAGACCATTTCCGTAACAGCGATTACTCTTCCAGTTGAAAGTCTCTCCACCTTACATTCCACATTTTCAACCAAACCTACTGTGAGTGTGGAAACTAGCATGCCTTCTGTAACAGAATCAACACCAGTGTCCTCAGAACCAATGACAGAAAAGATATCTACCACAGGGATTGATCATACTTCAACTCTAATGTCACAGACATCCACTCAACTACACACAGAAACAACTGAGATTTTAGCATCTCAAGAACCTGCCTCCACTCAAAAAACTGAGCTGTCAACTGAGGAACATATATCGACTTCTGGTCAAACAGAAATGAAGACTGTCTTTACTTCTGAGCTTTTTTCTAAATCAGTTACTCCTACTAAAAGTGAGGAAAGTGCCACAATTTCAACGGAACCATCGGTTACCTTGTCAGCACTTTCATCCACTTTATTACCGGAGACAACTTCAGAGGTTTTATTAACAACTATTCAATCAAGTCAGAATTCCACTATATCTTCTGAAGCACCAACTACAACAAAAATATCAACACCAAAGTCTGAAGAAACACTTTCTCCTGAGGTGACTAACACTCTATCCTCAACCCCAACAGCTGCAATAACTCTTCCGATTGAAAGTACCTTCACCACAACTCTTTCCACATTTTCAATGAAACCTACTGCAACTGAGGAAACTGGAGTTTCTTCCGTAACAGAATCAACATTGGCTTCCTCTAGCACATCAGTTTCGGCAGAATCAACTTCAGAAGACATCATTTCCAAAATGACTGATTATACTTCATCTCTATCATCACCTACATCTACTCAATTACATACAGAAGCAACAGAGACTTCAGCATCTCGAGAACCCACCACCAAAGAAACACCTCATCTGTCAACTGGGAATTATGTATCGACTTCTGGACCAACAGGAATTAAGACCATTTATACTTCTGAGCTTTCCACTGACTCAGTTACCCTTACCAGAACTAAAGAAAGTGGCATATTTTCTACAGAACCATCAACCTTTTTGCCAACTCTTTCATCCACCTTGTTACCAGAGACAACTTCAGGAGTTGTGTTGACAACTGCGCTAACAAGCCATGTCCCCACTTCAACTTTTGAAACACAAAGTACAACAACAATAGAATCAACGAAGTCTGAAGAGACACTTTCTCCTGAGGTAACTACCACTCTGTCATCATCTCCAACAATTGAGACCATTTCCATAACAGCGATTACTCTTCCAGTTGAAAGTCTCTCCACCTTACATTCCACATTTTCAACCAAACCTACTGTGAGTGTGGAAACTAGCATGCCTTCTGTAACAGAATCAACACCAGTGTCCTCAGAACCAATGACAGAAAAGATATCTACCACAGGGATTGATCATACTTCAACTCTAATGTCACAGAAATCCACTCAACTACACACAGAAACAACTGAGATTTTAGCATCTCAAGAACCTACCTCCACTCATACAACTGAGCTGTCAACTGAGGAACATATATCGACTTCTGGTCAAACAGAAATGAAGACTGTCTTTACTTCTGAGCTTTTTTCTAAATCAGTTACTCCTACTAACAGTGAGGAAAGTGCCACAATTTCAACGGAACCATCGGTTACCTTGTCAGCACTTTCATCCACTTTATTACCAGAGACAACTTCAGAGGTTTTATTAACAACTACTCAATCAAGTCAGAATTCGACTAAATCTTCTGAACCACCAACTACAACAAAAATATCAACACCAAAGTATGAAGAAACACTTTCTCCTGAGGTGACTAACACTCTATCGTCAACCCCAACAGCTGCAATAACTCTTCCGATTGAAAGTACCTTCACCACAACTCTTTCCACATTTTCAATGAAACCTACTGCAACTGAGGAAACTGGAGTTTCTTCCGTAACAGAATCAACATTGGCTTCCTCTAGCACATCAGTTTCAGCAGAATCAACTTCAGAAGACATCATTTCCAAAATGACTGATTATTCTTCATCTCTATCATCACCTACATCTACTCAATTACATACAGAAGCAACAGAGACTTCAGGATCTCGAGAACCCACCACCAAAGAAACACCTCATCTGTCAACTGGGAATTATGTATCGACTTCTGGACCAACAGAAATTAAGACCATTTATACTTCTAAGCTTTCCACTGAATCAGTTACCCTTACCAGAACTAAAGAAAGTGGCACATTTTCTACAGAACCATCAAGCTTTTTGCCAACTCTTTCATCCACCTTGTTACCAGAGACAACTTCAGAAGTTGTGTTAACAACTGCGCAAACAAGCCATGTCCCCACTTCAACTTATGAAACACAAAGTACAACAAAAATAGAATCAACAAAGTCTGAAGAGACACTTTCTCCTGAGGTAACTACTACTTTGTCATCATCTCCAACAATTGAGACCATTTCCGTAACAGCGATTACTCTTCCAGTTGAAAGTCTCTCCACCTTACATTCCACATTTTCAACCAAACCTACTGTGAGTGTGGAAACTAGCATGCCTTCTGTAACAGAATCAACACCAGTGTCCTCAGAACCAATGACAGAAAAGATATCTACCACAGGGATTGATCATACTTCAACTCTAATGTCACAGACATCAACTCAACTACACACAGAAACAACTGAGATTTTAGCATCTCAAGAACCTGCCTCCACTCAAAAAACTGAGCTGTCAACTGAGGAACATATTTCGACTTCTGGTCAAACAGAAATGAAGACTGTCTTTACTACTGAGCTTTTTACTAAATCAGTTACTCCTACTAAAAGTGAGGAAAGTGCCACAATTTCAACGGAACCATCGGTTACCTTGTCAGCACTTTCATCCACTTTATTACCAGAGACAACTTCAGAGGTTTTATTAACAACTACTCAATCAAGTCAGAATTCGACTATATCTTCTGAACCACCAACTACAACAAAAATATCAACACCAAAGTCTGAAGAAACACTTTCTCCTGAGGTGATTAACACTCTATCCTCAACCCCAACAGCTGCAATAACTCTTCCGATTGAAAGTACCTTCACCACAACTCTTTCCACATTTTCAATGAAACCTACTGCAACTGAGGAAACTGGAGTTTCTTCCATAACAGAATCAACATTGGCTTCCTCTAGCACATCAGTTTTGGCAGAATCAACTTCAGAAGACATCATTTCCAAAATGACTGATTATACTTCATCTCTATCATCACCTACATCTACTCAATTACATACAGAAGCAACAGAGACTTCAGCATCTCGAGAACCCACCACCAAAGAAACACCTCATCTGTCAACTGGGAATTATGTATCGACTTCTGGACCAACAGGAATTAAGACCATTTATACTTCTGAGCTTTCCACTGACTCAGTTACTTTTACCAGAACTAAAGAAAGTGGCACATTTTCTACAGAACCATCAACCTTTTTGCCAACTCTTTCATCCACCTTGTTACCAGAGACAACTTCAGGAGTTGTGTTGACAACTGCGCTAACAAGCCATGTCCCCACTTCAACTTATGAAACACAAAGTACAACAAAAATAGAATCAACAAAGTCTGAAGAGACACTTTCTCCTGAGGTAACTACCACTTTGTCATCATCTCCAACAATTGAGACCATTTCCGTAACAGCGATTACTCTTCCAGTTGAAAGTCTCTCCACCTTACATTCCACATTTTCAACCAAACCTACTGTGAGTGTGGAAACTAGCATGCCTTCTGTAACAGAATCAACACCAGTGTCCTCAGAACCAATGACAGAAAAGATATCTACCACAGGGATTGATCATACTTCAATTCTAATGTCACAGAAATCCACTCAACTACACACAGAAACAACTGAGATTTTAGCATCTCAAGAACCTACCTCCACTCATACAACTGAGCTGTCAACTGAGGAACATATATCGACTTCTGGTCAAACAGAAATGAAGACTGTCTTTACTTCTGAGCTTTTTACTAAATCAGTTACTCCTACTAAAAGTGAGGAAAGTGCCACAATTTCAACGGAACCATCGGTTACCTTGTCAGCACTTTCATCCACTTTATTACCAGAGACAACTTCAGAGGTTTTATTAACAACTATTCAATCAAGTCAGAATTCCACTATATCTTCTGAAGCACCAACTACAACAAAAATATCAACACCAAAGTCTGAAGAAACACTTTCTCCTGAGGTGTCTAACACTCTATCGTCAACCCCAACAGCTGCAATAACTCTTCCGATTGAAAGTACCTTCACCACAACTCTTTCCACATTTTCAATGAAACCTACTGCAACTGAGGAAACTGGAGTTTCTTCCGTAACAGAATCAACATTGGCTTCCTCTAGCACATCAGTTTCAGCAGAATCAACTTCAGAAGACATCATTTCCAAAATGACTGATTATACTTCATCTCTATCATCACCTACATCTACTCAATTACATACAGAAGCAACAGAGACTTCAGCATCTCGAGAACCCACCACCAAAGAAACACCTCATCTGTCAACTGGGAATTATGTATCGACTTCTGGACCAACAGAAATTAAGACCATTTATACTTCTAAGCTTTCCACTGAATCAGTTACCCTTACCAGAACTAAAGAAAGTGGCACATTTTCTACAGAACCATCAAGCTTTTTGCCAACTCTTTCATCCACCTTGTTACCAGAGACAACTTCAGAAGTTGTGTTAACAACTGCGCAAACAAGCCATGTCCCCACTTCAACTTATGAAACACAAAGTACAACAAAAATAGAATCAACAAAGTCTGAAGAGACACTTTCTCCTGAGGTAACTACCACTTTGTCATCATCTCCAACAATTGAGACCATTTCCGTAACAGCGATTACTCTTCCAGTTGAAAGTCTCTCCACCTTACATTCCACATTTTCAACCAAACCTACTGTGAGTGTGGAAACTAGCATGCCTTCTGTAACAGAATCAACACCAGTGTCCTCAGAACCAATGACAGAAAAGATATCTACCACAGGGATTGATCATACTTCAACTCTAATGTCACAGAAATCCACTCAACTACACACAGAAACAACTGAGATTTTAGCATCTCAAGAACCTACCTCCACTCATACAACTGAGCTGTCAACTGAGGAACATATATCGACTTCTGGTCAAACAGAAATGAAGACTGTCTTTACTTCTGAGCTTTTTTCTAAATCAGTTACTCCTACTAACAGTGAGGAAAGTGCCACAATTTCAACGGAACCATCGGTTACCTTGTCAGCACTTTCATCCACTTTATTACCAGAGACAACTTCAGAGGTTTTATTAACAACTACTCAATCAAGTCAGAATTCGACTAAATCTTCTGAACCACCAACTACAACAAAAATATCAACACCAAAGTATGAAGAAACACTTTCTCCTGAGGTGACTAACACTCTATCCTCAACCCCAACAGCTGCAATAACTCTTCCGATTGAAAGTACCTTCACCACAACTCTTTCCACATTTTCAATGAAACCTACTGCAACTGAGGAAACTGGAGTTTCTTCCATAACAGAATCAGCATTGGCTTCCTCTAGCACATCAGTTTTGGCAGAATCAACTTCAGAAGACATCATTTCCAAAATGACTGATTATACTTCATCTCTATCATCACCTACATCTACTCAATTACATACAGAAGCAACAGAGACTTCAGCATCTCGAGAACCCACCACCAAAGAAACACCTCATCTGTCAACTGGGAATTATGTATCGACTTCTGGACCAACAGGAATTAAGACGATTTATACTTCTGAGCTTTCCACTGAATCAGTTACCCTTACCAGAACTAAAGAAAGTGGCACATTTTCTACAGAACCATCAACCTTTTTGCCAACTCTTTCATCCACCTTGTTACCAGAGACAACTTCAGGAGTTGTGTTGACAACTGCGCTAACAAGCCATGTCCCCACTTCAACTTATGAAACACAAAGTACAACAAAAATAGAATCAACGAAGTCTGAAGAGACACTTTCTCCTGAGGTAACTACCACTCTGTCATCATCTCCAACAATTGAGACCATTTCCATAACAGCGACTACTCTTCCTGTTGAAAGTCTCTCCACCTTACATTCCACATTTTCAACCAAACCTACTGTGAGTGTGGAAACTAGCATGCCTTCTGTAACAGAATCAACACCAGTGTCCTCAGAACCAATGACAGAAAAGATATCTACCACAGGGATTGATCTTACTTCAACTCTAATGTCACAGAAATCCACTCAACTACACACAGAAACAACTGAGATTTTAGCATCTCAAGAACCTACCTCCACTCATACAACTGAGCTGTCAACTGAGGAACATATATCGACTTCTGGTCAAACAGAAATGAAGACTGTCTTTACTTCTGAGCTTTTTACTAAATCAGTTACTCCTACTAAAAGTGAGGAAAGTGCCACAATTTCAACGGAACCATCGGTTACCTTGTCAGCACTTTCATCCACTTTATTACCAGAGACAACTTCAGAGGTTTTATTAACAACTATTCAATCAAGTCAGAATTCCAGTATATCTTCTGAAGCACCAACTACAACAAAAATATCAACACCAAAGTCTGAAGAAACACTTTCTCCTGAGGTGTCTAACACTCTATCGTCAACCCCAACAGCTGCAATAACTCTTCCGATTGAAAGTACCTTCACCACAACTCTTTCCACATTTTCAATGAAACCTACTGCAACTGAGGAAACTGGAGTTTCTTCCGTAACAGAATCAACATTGGCTTCCTCTAGCACATCAGTTTCAGCAGAATCAACTTCAGAAGACATCATTTCCAAAATGACTGATTATACTTCATCTCTATCATCACCTACATCTACTCAATTACATACAGAAGCAACAGAGACTTCAGGATCTCGAGAACCCACCACCAAAGAAACACCTCATCTGTCAACTGGGAATTATGTATCGACTTCTGGACCAACAGAAATTAAGACCATTTATACTTCTAAGCTTTCCACTGAATCAGTTACCCTTACCAGAACTAAAGAAAGTGGCACATTTTCTACAGAACCATCAAGCTTTTTGCCAACTCTTTCATCCACCTTGTTACCAGAGACAACTTCAGAAGTTGTGTTAACAACTGCGCAAACAAGCCATGTCCCCACTTCAACTTATGAAACACAAAGTACAACAAAAATAGAATCAACAAAGTCTGAAGAGACACTTTCTCCTGAGGTAACTACCACTTTGTCATCATCTCCAACAATTGAGACCATTTCCGTAACAGCGATTACTCTTCCAGTTGAAAGTCTCTCCACCTTACATTCCACATTTTCAACCAAACCTACTGTGAGTGTGGAAACTAGCATGCCTTCTGTAACAGAATCAACACCAGTGTCCTCAGAACCAATGACAGAAAAGATATCTACCACAGGGATTGATCATACTTCAACTCTAATGTCACAGAAATCCACTCAACTACACACAGAAACAACTGAGATTTTAGCATCTCAAGAACCTACCTCCACTCATACAACTGAGCTGTCAACTGAGGAACATATATCGACTTCTGGTCAAACAGAAATGAAGACTGTCTTTACTTCTGAGCTTTTTACTAAATCAGTTACTCCTACTAAAAGTGAGGAAAGTGCCACAATTTCAACGGAACCATCGGTTACCTTGTCAGCACTTTCATCCACTTTATTACCAGAGACAACTTCAGAGGTTTTATTAACAACTATTCAATCAAGTCAGAATTCCAGTATATCTTCTGAAGCACCAACTACAACAAAAATATCAACACCAAAGTCTGAAGAAACACATTCTCCTGAGGTGTCTAACACTCTATCGTCAACCCCAACAGCTGCAATAACTCTTCCGATTGAAAGTACCTTCACCACAACTCTTTCCACATTTTCAATGAAACCTACTGCAACTGAGGAAACTGGAGTTTCTTCCGTAACAGAATCAACATTGGCTTCCTCTAGCACATCAGTTTCAGCAGAATCAACTTCAGAAGACATCATTTCCAAAATGACTGATTATACTTCATCTCTATCATCACCTACATCTACTCAATTACATACAGAAGCAACAGAGACTTCAGGATCTCGAGAACCCACCACCAAAGAAACACCTCATCTGTCAACTGGGAATTATGTATCGACTTCTGGACCAACAGAAATTAAGACCATTTATACTTCTAAGCTTTCCACTGAATCAGTTACCCTTACCAGAACTAAAGAAAGTGGCACATTTTCTACAGAACCATCAAGCTTTTTGCCAACTCTTTCATCCACCTTGTTACCAGAGACAACTTCAGAAGTTGTGTTAACAACTGCGCAAACAAGCCATGTCCCCACTTCAACTTATGAAACACAAAGTACAACAAAAATAGAATCAACGAAGTCTGAAGAGACACTTTCTCCTGAGGTAACTACCACTCTGTCATCATCTCCAACAATTGAGACCATTTCCATAACAGCGACTACTCTTCCTGTTGAAAGTCTCTCCACCTTACATTCCACATTTTCAACCAAACCTACTGTGAGTGTGGAAACTAGCATGCCTTCTGTAACAGAATCAACACCAGTGTCCTCAGAACCAATGACAGAAAAGATATCTACCACAGGGATTGATCTTACTTCAACTCTAATGTCACAGAAATCCACTCAACTACACACAGAAACAACTGAGATTTTAGCATCTCAAGAACCTACCTCCACTCATACAACTGAGCTGTCAACTGAGGAACATATATCGACTTCTGGTCAAACAGAAATGAAGACTGTCTTTACTTCTGAGCTTTTTACTAAATCAGTTACTCCTACTAAAAGTGAGGAAAGTGCCACAATTTCAACGGAACCATCGGTTACCTTGTCAGCACTTTCATCCACTTTATTACCAGAGACAACTTCAGAGGTTTTATTAACAACTATTCAATCAAGTCAGAATTCCAGTATATCTTCTGAAGCACCAACTACAACAAAAATATCAACACCAAAGTCTGAAGAAACACTTTCTCCTGAGGTGTCTAACACTCTATCGTCAACCCCAACAGCTGCAATAACTCTTCCGATTGAAAGTACCTTCACCACAACTCTTTCCACATTTTCAATGAAACCTACTGCAACTGAGGAAACTGGAGTTTCTTCCGTAACAGAATCAACATTGGCTTCCTCTAGCACATCAGTTTCAGCAGAATCAACTTCAGAAGACATCATTTCCAAAATGACTGATTATACTTCATCTCTATCATCACCTACATCTACTCAATTACATACAGAAGCAACAGAGACTTCAGGATCTCGAGAACCCACCACCAAAGAAACACCTCATCTGTCAACTGGGAATTATGTATCGACTTCTGGACCAACAGAAATTAAGACCATTTATACTTCTAAGCTTTCCACTGAATCAGTTACCCTTACCAGAACTAAAGAAAGTGGCACATTTTCTACAGAACCATCAAGCTTTTTGCCAACTCTTTCATCCACCTTGTTACCAGAGACAACTTCAGAAGTTGTGTTAACAACTGCGCAAACAAGCCATGTCCCCACTTCAACTTATGAAACACAAAGTACAACAAAAATAGAATCAACAAAGTCTGAAGAGACACTTTCTCCTGAGGTAACTACCACTTTGTCATCATCTCCAACAATTGAGACCATTTCCGTAACAGCGATTACTCTTCCAGTTGAAAGTCTCTCCACCTTACATTCCACATTTTCAACCAAACCTACTGTGAGTGTGGAAACTAGCATGCCTTCTGTAACAGAATCAACACCAGTGTCCTCAGAACCAATGACAGAAAAGATATCTACCACAGGGATTGATCATACTTCAACTCTAATGTCACAGAAATCCACTCAACTACACACAGAAACAACTGAGATTTTAGCATCTCAAGAACCTACCTCCACTCATACAACTGAGCTGTCAACTGAGGAACATATATCGACTTCTGGTCAAACAGAAATGAAGACTGTCTTTACTTCTGAGCTTTTTACTAAATCAGTTACTCCTACTAAAAGTGAGGAAAGTGCCACAATTTCAACGGAACCATCGGTTACCTTGTCAGCACTTTCATCCACTTTATTACCAGAGACAACTTCAGAGGTTTTATTAACAACTATTCAATCAAGTCAGAATTCCAGTATATCTTCTGAAGCACCAACTACAACAAAAATATCAACACCAAAGTCTGAAGAAACACATTCTCCTGAGGTGTCTAACACTCTATCGTCAACCCCAACAGCTGCAATAACTCTTCCGATTGAAAGTACCTTCACCACAACTCTTTCCACATTTTCAATGAAACCTACTGCAACTGAGGAAACTGGAGTTTCTTCCGTAACAGAATCAACATTGGCTTCCTCTAGCACATCAGTTTCAGCAGAATCAACTTCAGAAGACATCATTTCCAAAATGACTGATTATACTTCATCTCTATCATCACCTACATCTACTCAATTACATACAGAAGCAACAGAGACTTCAGGATCTCGAGAACCCACCACCAAAGAAACACCTCATCTGTCAACTGGGAATTATGTATCGACTTCTGGACCAACAGAAATTAAGACCATTTATACTTCTAAGCTTTCCACTGAATCAGTTACCCTTACCAGAACTAAAGAAAGTGGCACATTTTCTACAGAACCATCAAGCTTTTTGCCAACTCTTTCATCCACCTTGTTACCAGAGACAACTTCAGAAGTTGTGTTAACAACTGCGCAAACAAGCCATGTCCCCACTTCAACTTATGAAACACAAAGTACAACAAAAATAGAATCAACAAAGTCTGAAGAGACACTTTCTCCTGAGGTAACTACCACTTTGTCATCATCTCCAACAATTGAGACCATTTCCGTAACAGCGATTACTCTTCCAGTTGAAAGTCTCTCCACCTTACATTCCACATTTTCAACCAAACCTACTGTGAGTGTGGAAACTAGCATGCCTTCTGTAACAGAATCAACACCAGTGTCCTCAGAACCAATGACAGAAAAGATATCTACCACAGGGATTGATCATACTTCAACTCTAATGTCACAGACATCAACTCAACTACACACAGAAACAACTGAGATTTTAGCATCTCAAGAACCTGCCTCCACTCAAAAAACTGAGCTGTCAACTGAGGAACATATATCGGCTTCTGGTCAAACAGAAATGAAGACTGTCTTTACTACTGAGCTTTTTACTAAATCAGTTACTCCTACTAAAAGTGAGGAAAGTGCCACAATTTCAACGGAACCATCGGTTACCTTGTCAGCACTTTCATCCACTTTATTACCAGAGACAACTTCAGAGGTTTTATTAACAACTACTCAATCAAGTCAAAATTCGACTATATCTTCTGAACCACCAACTACAACAAAAATATCAACACCAAAGTCTGAAGAAACACTTTCTCCTGAGGTGATTAACACTCTATCCTCAACCCCAACAGCTGCAATAACTCTTCCGATTGAAAGTACCTTCACCACAACTCTTTCCACATTTTCAATGAAACCTACTGCAACTGAGGAAACTGGAGTTTCTTCCATAACAGAATCAACATTGGCTTCCTCTAGCACATCAGTTTTGGCAGAATCAACTTCAGAAGACATCATTTCCAAAATGACTGATTATACTTCATCTCTATCATCACCTACATCTACTCAATTACATACAGAAGCAACAGAGACTTCAGCATCTCGAGAACCCACCACCAAAGAAACACCTCATCTGTCAACTGGGAATTATGTATCGACTTCTGGACCAACAGGAATTAAGACCATTTATACTTCTGAGCTTTCCACTGACTCAGTTACTTTTACCAGAACTAAAGAAAGTGGCACATTTTCTACAGAACCATCAAGCTTTTTGCCAACTCTTTCATCCACCTTGTTACCAGAGACAACTTCAGAAGTTGTGTTAACAACTGCGCAAACAAGCCATGTCCCCACTTCAACTTATGAAACACAAAGTACAACAAAAATAGAATCAACAAAGTCTGAAGAGACACTTTCTCCTGAGGTAACTACCACTTTGTCATCATCTCCAACAATTGAGACCATTTCCGTAACAGCGATTACTCTTCCAGTTGAAAGTCTCTCCACCTTACATTCCACATTTTCAACCAAACCTACTGTGAGTGTGGAAACTAGCATGCCTTCTGTAACAGAATCAACACCAGTGTCCTCAGAACCAATGACAGAAAAGATATCTACCACAGGGATTGATCATACTTCAACTCTAATGTCACAGAAATCCACTCAACTACACACAGAAACAACTGAGATTTTAGCATCTCAAGAACCTACCTCCACTCATACAACTGAGCTGTCAACTGAGGAACATATATCGACTTCTGGTCAAACAGAAATGAAGACTGTCTTTACTTCTGAGCTTTTTTCTAAATCAGTTACTCCTACTAACAGTGAGGAAAGTGCCACAATTTCAACGGAACCATCGGTTACCTTGTCAGCACTTTCATCCACTTTATTACCAGAGACAACTTCAGAGGTTTTATTAACAACTACTCAATCAAGTCAGAATTCGACTAAATCTTCTGAACCACCAACTACAACAAAAATATCAACACCAAAGTATGAAGAAACACTTTCTCCTGAGGTGACTAACACTCTATCCTCAACCCCAACAGCTGCAATAACTCTTCCGATTGAAAGTACCTTCACCACAACTCTTTCCACATTTTCAATGAAACCTACTGCAACTGAGGAAACTGGAGTTTCTTCCATAACAGAATCAGCATTGGCTTCCTCTAGCACATCAGTTTTGGCAGAATCAACTTCAGAAGACATCATTTCCAAAATGACTGATTATACTTCATCTCTATCATCACCTACATCTACTCAATTACATACAGAAGCAACAGAGACTTCAGCATCTCGAGAACCCACCACCAAAGAAACACCTCATCTGTCAACTGGGAATTATGTATCGACTTCTGGACCAACAGGAATTAAGACGATTTATACTTCTGAGCTTTCCACTGAATCAGTTACCCTTACCAGAACTAAAGAAAGTGGCACATTTTCTACAGAACCATCAACCTTTTTGCCAACTCTTTCATCCACCTTGTTACCAGAGACAACTTCAGGAGTTGTGTTGACAACTGCGCTAACAAGCCATGTCCCCACTTCAACTTATGAAACACAAAGTACAACAAAAATAGAATCAACGAAGTCTGAAGAGACACTTTCTCCTGAGGTAACTACCACTCTGTCATCATCTCCAACAATTGAGACCATTTCCATAACAGCGACTACTCTTCCTGTTGAAAGTCTCTCCACCTTACATTCCACATTTTCAACCAAACCTACTGTGAGTGTGGAAACTAGCATGCCTTCTGTAACAGAATCAACACCAGTGTCCTCAGAACCAATGACAGAAAAGATATCTACCACAGGGATTGATCTTACTTCAACTCTAATGTCACAGAAATCCACTCAACTACACACAGAAACAACTGAGATTTTAGCATCTCAAGAACCTACCTCCACTCATACAACTGAGCTGTCAACTGAGGAACATATATCGACTTCTGGTCAAACAGAAATGAAGACTGTCTTTACTTCTGAGCTTTTTACTAAATCAGTTACTCCTACTAAAAGTGAGGAAAGTGCCACAATTTCAACGGAACCATCGGTTACCTTGTCAGCACTTTCATCCACTTTATTACCAGAGACAACTTCAGAGGTTTTATTAACAACTATTCAATCAAGTCAGAATTCCAGTATATCTTCTGAAGCACCAACTACAACAAAAATATCAACACCAAAGTCTGAAGAAACACTTTCTCCTGAGGTGTCTAACACTCTATCGTCAACCCCAACAGCTGCAATAACTCTTCCGATTGAAAGTACCTTCACCACAACTCTTTCCACATTTTCAATGAAACCTACTGCAACTGAGGAAACTGGAGTTTCTTCCGTAACAGAATCAACATTGGCTTCCTCTAGCACATCAGTTTCAGCAGAATCAACTTCAGAAGACATCATTTCCAAAATGACTGATTATACTTCATCTCTATCATCACCTACATCTACTCAATTACATACAGAAGCAACAGAGACTTCAGGATCTCGAGAACCCACCACCAAAGAAACACCTCATCTGTCAACTGGGAATTATGTATCGACTTCTGGACCAACAGAAATTAAGACCATTTATACTTCTAAGCTTTCCACTGAATCAGTTACCCTTACCAGAACTAAAGAAAGTGGCACATTTTCTACAGAACCATCAAGCTTTTTGCCAACTCTTTCATCCACCTTGTTACCAGAGACAACTTCAGAAGTTGTGTTAACAACTGCGCAAACAAGCCATGTCCCCACTTCAACTTATGAAACACAAAGTACAACAAAAATAGAATCAACAAAGTCTGAAGAGACACTTTCTCCTGAGGTAACTACCACTTTGTCATCATCTCCAACAATTGAGACCATTTCCGTAACAGCGATTACTCTTCCAGTTGAAAGTCTCTCCACCTTACATTCCACATTTTCAACCAAACCTACTGTGAGTGTGGAAACTAGCATGCCTTCTGTAACAGAATCAACACCAGTGTCCTCAGAACCAATGACAGAAAAGATATCTACCACAGGGATTGATCATACTTCAACTCTAATGTCACAGAAATCCACTCAACTACACACAGAAACAACTGAGATTTTAGCATCTCAAGAACCTACCTCCACTCATACAACTGAGCTGTCAACTGAGGAACATATATCGACTTCTGGTCAAACAGAAATGAAGACTGTCTTTACTTCTGAGCTTTTTACTAAATCAGTTACTCCTACTAAAAGTGAGGAAAGTGCCACAATTTCAACGGAACCATCGGTTACCTTGTCAGCACTTTCATCCACTTTATTACCAGAGACAACTTCAGAGGTTTTATTAACAACTATTCAATCAAGTCAGAATTCCAGTATATCTTCTGAAGCACCAACTACAACAAAAATATCAACACCAAAGTCTGAAGAAACACATTCTCCTGAGGTGTCTAACACTCTATCGTCAACCCCAACAGCTGCAATAACTCTTCCGATTGAAAGTACCTTCACCACAACTCTTTCCACATTTTCAATGAAACCTACTGCAACTGAGGAAACTGGAGTTTCTTCCGTAACAGAATCAACATTGGCTTCCTCTAGCACATCAGTTTCAGCAGAATCAACTTCAGAAGACATCATTTCCAAAATGACTGATTATACTTCATCTCTATCATCACCTACATCTACTCAATTACATACAGAAGCAACAGAGACTTCAGGATCTCGAGAACCCACCACCAAAGAAACACCTCATCTGTCAACTGGGAATTATGTATCGACTTCTGGACCAACAGAAATTAAGACCATTTATACTTCTAAGCTTTCCACTGAATCAGTTACCCTTACCAGAACTAAAGAAAGTGGCACATTTTCTACAGAACCATCAAGCTTTTTGCCAACTCTTTCATCCACCTTGTTACCAGAGACAACTTCAGAAGTTGTGTTAACAACTGCGCAAACAAGCCATGTCCCCACTTCAACTTATGAAACACAAAGTACAACAAAAATAGAATCAACGAAGTCTGAAGAGACACTTTCTCCTGAGGTAACTACCACTCTGTCATCATCTCCAACAATTGAGACCATTTCCATAACAGCGACTACTCTTCCTGTTGAAAGTCTCTCCACCTTACATTCCACATTTTCAACCAAACCTACTGTGAGTGTGGAAACTAGCATGCCTTCTGTAACAGAATCAACACCAGTGTCCTCAGAACCAATGACAGAAAAGATATCTACCACAGGGATTGATCTTACTTCAACTCTAATGTCACAGAAATCCACTCAACTACACACAGAAACAACTGAGATTTTAGCATCTCAAGAACCTACCTCCACTCATACAACTGAGCTGTCAACTGAGGAACATATATCGACTTCTGGTCAAACAGAAATGAAGACTGTCTTTACTTCTGAGCTTTTTACTAAATCAGTTACTCCTACTAAAAGTGAGGAAAGTGCCACAATTTCAACGGAACCATCGGTTACCTTGTCAGCACTTTCATCCACTTTATTACCAGAGACAACTTCAGAGGTTTTATTAACAACTATTCAATCAAGTCAGAATTCCAGTATATCTTCTGAAGCACCAACTACAACAAAAATATCAACACCAAAGTCTGAAGAAACACTTTCTCCTGAGGTGTCTAACACTCTATCCTCAACCCCAACAGCTGCAATAACTCTTCCGATTGAAAGTACCTTCACCACAACTCTTTCCACATTTTCAATGAAACCTACTGCAACTGAGGAAACTGGAGTTTCTTCCGTAACAGAATCAACATTGGCTTCCTCTAGCACATCAGTTTCAGCAGAATCAACTTCAGAAGACATCATTTCCAAAATGACTGATTATACTTCATCTCTATCATCACCTACATCTACTCAATTACATACAGAAGCAACAGAGACTTCAGGATCTCGAGAACCCACCACCAAAGAAACACCTCATCTGTCAACTGGGAATTATGTATCGACTTCTGGACCAACAGAAATTAAGACCATTTATACTTCTAAGCTTTCCACTGAATCAGTTACCCTTACCAGAACTAAAGAAAGTGGCACATTTTCTACAGAACCATCAAGCTTTTTGCCAACTCTTTCATCCACCTTGTTACCAGAGACAACTTCAGAAGTTGTGTTAACAACTGCGCAAACAAGCCATGTCCCCACTTCAACTTATGAAACACAAAGTACAACAAAAATAGAATCAACAAAGTCTGAAGAGACACTTTCTCCTGAGGTAACTACCACTTTGTCATCATCTCCAACAATTGAGACCATTTCCGTAACAGCGATTACTCTTCCAGTTGAAAGTCTCTCCACCTTACATTCCACATTTTCAACCAAACCTACTGTGAGTGTGGAAACTAGCATGCCTTCTGTAACAGAATCAACACCAGTGTCCTCAGAACCAATGACAGAAAAGATATCTACCACAGGGATTGATCATACTTCAACTCTAATGTCACAGAAATCCACTCAACTACACACAGAAACAACTGAGATTTTAGCATCTCAAGAACCTACCTCCACTCATACAACTGAGCTGTCAACTGAGGAACATATATCGACTTCTGGTCAAACAGAAATGAAGACTGTCTTTACTTCTGAGCTTTTTACTAAATCAGTTACTCCTACTAAAAGTGAGGAAAGTGCCACAATTTCAACGGAACCATCGGTTACCTTGTCAGCACTTTCATCCACTTTATTACCAGAGACAACTTCAGAGGTTTTATTAACAACTATTCAATCAAGTCAGAATTCCAGTATATCTTCTGAAGCACCAACTACAACAAAAATATCAACACCAAAGTCTGAAGAAACACATTCTCCTGAGGTGTCTAACACTCTATCGTCAACCCCAACAGCTGCAATAACTCTTCCGATTGAAAGTACCTTCACCACAACTCTTTCCACATTTTCAATGAAACCTACTGCAACTGAGGAAACTGGAGTTTCTTCCGTAACAGAATCAACATTGGCTTCCTCTAGCACATCAGTTTCAGCAGAATCAACTTCAGAAGACATCATTTCCAAAATGACTGATTATACTTCATCTCTATCATCACCTACATCTACTCAATTACATACAGAAGCAACAGAGACTTCAGGATCTCGAGAACCCACCACCAAAGAAACACCTCATCTGTCAACTGGGAATTATGTATCGACTTCTGGACCAACAGAAATTAAGACCATTTATACTTCTAAGCTTTCCACTGAATCAGTTACCCTTACCAGAACTAAAGAAAGTGGCACATTTTCTACAGAACCATCAAGCTTTTTGCCAACTCTTTCATCCACCTTGTTACCAGAGACAACTTCAGAAGTTGTGTTAACAACTGCGCAAACAAGCCATGTCCCCACTTCAACTTATGAAACACAAAGTACAACAAAAATAGAATCAACAAAGTCTGAAGAGACACTTTCTCCTGAGGTAACTACCACTTTGTCATCATCTCCAACAATTGAGACCATTTCCGTAACAGCGATTACTCTTCCAGTTGAAAGTCTCTCCACCTTACATTCCACATTTTCAACCAAACCTACTGTGAGTGTGGAAACTAGCATGCCTTCTGTAACAGAATCAACACCAGTGTCCTCAGAACCAATGACAGAAAAGATATCTACCACAGGGATTGATCATACTTCAACTCTAATGTCACAGACATCAACTCAACTACACACAGAAACAACTGAGATTTTAGCATCTCAAGAACCTGCCTCCACTCAAAAAACTGAGCTGTCAACTGAGGAACATATATCGGCTTCTGGTCAAACAGAAATGAAGACTGTCTTTACTACTGAGCTTTTTACTAAATCAGTTACTCCTACTAAAAGTGAGGAAAGTGCCACAATTTCAACGGAACCATCGGTTACCTTGTCAGCACTTTCATCCACTTTATTACCAGAGACAACTTCAGAGGTTTTATTAACAACTACTCAATCAAGTCAGAATTCGACTATATCTTCTGAACCACCAACTACAACAAAAATATCAACACCAAAGTCTGAAGAAACACTTTCTCCTGAGGTGATTAACACTCTATCCTCAACCCCAACAGCTGCAATAACTCTTCCGATTGAAAGTACCTTCACCACAACTCTTTCCACATTTTCAATGAAACCTACTGCAACTGAGGAAACTGGAGTTTCTTCCATAACAGAATCAACATTGGCTTCCTCTAGCACATCAGTTTTGGCAGAATCAACTTCAGAAGACATCATTTCCAAAATGACTGATTATACTTCATCTCTATCATCACCTACATCTACTCAATTACATACAGAAGCAACAGAGACTTCAGCATCTCGAGAACCCACCACCAAAGAAACACCTCATCTGTCAACTGGGAATTATGTATCGACTTCTGGACCAACAGGAATTAAGACCATTTATACTTCTGAGCTTTCCACTGACTCAGTTACTTTTACCAGAACTAAAGAAAGTGGCACATTTTCTACAGAACCATCAACCTTTTTGCCAACTCTTTCATCCACCTTGTTACCAGAGACAACTTCAGGAGTTGTGTTGACAACTGCGCTAACAAGCCATGTCCCCACTTCAACTTATGAAACACAAAGTACAACAAAAATAGAATCAACAAAGTCTGAAGAGACACTTTCTCCTGAGGTAACTACCACTTTGTCATCATCTCCAACAATTGAGACCATTTCCGTAACAGCGATTACTCTTCCAGTTGAAAGTCTCTCCACCTTACATTCCACATTTTCAACCAAACCTACTGTGAGTGTGGAAACTAGCATGCCTTCTGTAACAGAATCAACACCAGTGTCCTCAGAACCAATCACAGAAAAGATATCTACCACAGGGATTGATCATACTTCAACTCTAATGTCACAGACATCCACTCAACTACGCACAGAAACAACTGAGATTTTAGCATCTC
Organism: Ranitomeya imitator; assembly: GCF_032444005.1. Taxonomy (NCBI): domain Eukaryota; kingdom Metazoa; phylum Chordata; class Amphibia; order Anura; family Dendrobatidae; genus Ranitomeya; species Ranitomeya imitator. The sequence goes on along the minus strand of NC_091291.1, from coordinate 108,601,829 downwards.
AAGAACCTACCTCCACTCATACAACTGAGCTGTCAACTGAGGAACATATATCGACTTCTGGTCAAACAGAAATGAAGACTGTCTTTACTTCTGAGCTTTTTACTAAATCAGTTACTCCTACTAAAAGTGAGGAAAGTGCCACAATTTCAACGGAACCATTGGTTACCTTGTCAGCACTTTCATCCACTTTATTACCAGAGACAACTTCAGAGGTTTTATTAACAACTACTCAACCAAGTCAGAATTCCACTATATCTTCTGAACCACCAACTACAACAAAAATATCAACACCAAAGTCTGAAGAAACACTTTCTCCTGAGGTGACTAACAATCTATCCTCAACCCCAACAGCTGCAATAACTCTTCAGATTGAAAGTACCTTCACCACAACTCTTTCCACATTTTCAATGAAACCTACTGCAACTGAGGAAACTGGAGTTTCTTCCGTAACAGAATCAACATTGGCTTTCTCAAGCACATCAGTTTCGGCAGAATCAACTTCAGAAGACATCATTTCCAAAATGACTGATTATACTTCATCTCTATCATCACCTACATCTACTCAATTACATACAGAAGCAACAGAGACTTCAGCATCTCGAGAACCCACCACCAAAGAAACACCTCATCTGTCAACTGGGAATTATGTATCAACTTCTGGACCAACAGAAATTAAGACCATTTATACTTCTAAGCTTTCCACTGAATCAGTTACCCTTACCAGAACTAAAGAAAGTGGCACATTTTCTTCAGAACCATCAAGCTTTTTGCCAACTCTTTCATCCACCTTGTTACCAGAGACAACTTCAGAAGTTGTGTTAACAACTGCGCAAACAAGCCATGTCCCCTCTTCAACTTATGAAACACAAAGTACAACAAAAATAGAATCAACAAAGTCTGAAGAGACACTTTCTCCTGAGGTAACTACCACTTTGTCATCATCTCCAACAATTGAGACCATTTCCGTAACAGCGATTACTCTTCCAGTTGAAAGTCTCTCCACCTTACATTCCACATTTTCAACCAAACCTACTGTGAGTGTGGAAACTAGCATGACTTCTGTAACAGAATCAACACCAGTGTCCTCAGAACCAATGACAGAAAAGATATCTACCACAGGGATTGATCATACTTCAACTCTAATGTCACAGACATCCACTCAACTACACACAGAAACAACTGAGATTTTAGCATCTCAAGAACCTGTCTCCACTCAAAAAACTGAGCTGTCAACTGAGGAACATATATCGACTTCTAGTCAAACAGAAATGAAGACTGTCTTTACTTCTGAGCTTTTTACTAAATCAGTTACTCCTACTAAAAGTGAGGAAAGTGCCACAATTTCAACGGAACCATCGGTTACCTTGTCAGCACTTTCATCCACTTTATTACCAGAGACAACTTCAGAGGTTTTATTAACAACTACTCAATCAAGTCAGAATTCGACTATATCTTCTGAACCACCAACTACAACAAAAATATCAACACCAAAGTCTGAAGAAACACTTTCTCCTGAGGTGACTAACACTCTATCCTCAACCCCAACAGCTGGAATAACTCTTCCGATTGAAAGTACCTTCACCACAATCCTTTCCACATTTTCAATGAAACCTACTGCAACTGAGGAAACTGGAGTTTCTTCAGTAACAGAATCAACATTGGCTTCCTCTAGCACATCAGTTTCGGCAGAATCAACTTCAGAAGACATCATTTCCAAAATGACTGATTATACTTCATCTCTATCATCACCTACATCTACTCAATTACATACAGAAGCAACAGAGACTTCAGCATCTCGAGAACCCACCACCAAAGAAACACCTCATCTGTCAACTGGGAATTATGTATCGACTTCTGGACCAACAGAAATTAAGACCATTTATACTTCTGAGCTTTCCACTGAATCAGTTACCCTTACCAGAACTAAAGAAAGTGGCACATTTTCTACAGAATCATCAAGCTTTTTGCCAACTCTTTCATCCACCTTGTTACCAGAGACAACTTCAGAAGTTGTGTTAACAACTGCGCAAACAAGCCATGTCCCCTCTTCAACTTATGAAACACAAAGTACAACAAAAATAGAATCAACGAAGTCTGAAGAGACACTATCTCCTGAGGTAACTACCACTCTGTCATCATCTCCAAAAATTGAGACCATTTCCGTAACAGCGATTACTCTTCCAGTTGAAAGTCTCTCCACCTTACATTCCACATTTTCAACCAAACATACTGTGAGTGTGGAAACTAGCATGCCTTCTGTAACAGAATCAACAACAGTGTCCTCAGAACCAATTACAGAAAAGATATCTACCACAGGGATAGATCATACTTCAACTCTAATGTCACAGACATCCACTCAACTACACACAGAAACAACTGAGATTTTAGCATCTCAAGAACCTACCTCCACTCATACAACTGAGCTGTCAACTGAGGAACATATATCGACTTCTGGTCAAACAGAAATGAAGACTGCCTTTACTGCTGAGCTTTTTACTAAATCAGTTACTCCTACTAAAAGTGAGGAAAGTGCCACAATTTCAACGGAACCATCGGTTACCTTGTCAGCACTTTCATCCACTTTATTACCAGAGACAACTTCAGAGGTTTTATTACCAACTACTCAATCAAGTCAGAATTCCACTATATCTTCTGAACTACCAACTACAACAAAAATATCAACACCAAAGTCTGAAGAAACACTTTCTCCTGAGGTGACCAACACTCTATCCTCAACCCCAACAGCTGCAATAACTCTTCCGATTGAAAGTACCTTCACCACAACTCTTTCCACATTTTCAATGAAACCTACTGCAACTGAGGAAACTGGAGTTTCTTCCGTAACAGAATCGATATTGGCTTCCTCAAGCACATCATTTTCAGCAGAATCGACTTCAGAAGACATCATTTCCAAAATGACTGATTATACTTCATCTCTATCATCACCTACATCTACTCAATTACATACAGAAGCAACAGAGACTTCAGCATCTCGAGAACCCACCACCAAAGAAACACCTCATCTGTCAACTGGGAATTATATATCGACTTATGGACCAACAGGAATTAAGACCATTTATACTTCTGAGCTTTCCACTGAATCAGTTACCCTTACCAGAACTAAAGAAAGTGGCACATTTTCTACAGAACCATCAACCTTTTTGCCAACTCTTTCATCCACCTTGTTACCAGAGACAACTTCAGGAGTTGTGTTAACAACTGCGCAAGCAAGCCATGTCCCCACTTCAACTTATGAAACACAAAGTACAACAAAAACAGAATCAACGAAGTCTGAAGAGACACTTTCTCCTGAGGTAACTACCACTCTGTCATCATCTCCAACAATTGAGACCATTTCCATAACAGCGATTACTCTTCCAGTTGAAAGTCTCTCCACCTTACATTCCACATTTTCAACCAAACCTACTGTTAGTGTGGAAACTAGCATGCCTTCTGTAACAGAATCAACACCAGTGTCCTCAGAACCAATGACAGAAAAGATATCTACCACAGGGATAGATCATACTTCAACTCTAATGTCACAGACATCCACTCAACTACACACAGAAACAACTGAGATTTTAGCATCTCAAGAACCTGCCTCCACTCATACAACTGAGCTGTTAACTGAGGAACATATATCGACTTCTGGTCAAACAGAAATGAAGACTGTCTTTACTACTGAGCTTTTTACTAAATCAGTTACTCCTACTAAAAGTGAGGAAAGTGCCACACTTTCAACGGAACCATCGGTTACCTTGTCAGCACTTTCATCCACTTTATTACCAGAGACAACTTCAGAGGTTTTATTAACAACTACTCAATCAAGTCAGCATTCCACTATATCTTCTGAACCACCAACTACAACAAAAATATCAACACCAAAGTCGGAAGAAACACTTTCTCCTGAGGTGACTAACACTCTATCCTCAACCCCAACATCTACAATAACTCTTCCGATTGAAAGTACCTTCACCACAACACTTTCCCCATTTTCAACGAAACCTACTGCAACTGAGGAAACTGGAGTTTCTTCCGTAACAGAATCGACATTGGCTTCCTCAAGCACATCAGTTTCGGCAGAATCAACTTCAGAAGACATCATTTCCAAAATGACAGATTATACTTCGTCTCTATCGTCACCTACATCTACTCAATTACATACAGCAGCAACAGAGACTTCAGCATCTCGAGAACCCACCACCAAAGAAACACCTCATCTGACAACTGGGAATTATATATCGACTTCAGGACCAACAGGAATTAAAACCATTTATACTTCTGAGATTTCCACTGAATCAGTTACCCTTACCAGAACTAAAGAAAGTGGCACATTTTCTACAGAACCATCAAACCTATTTTCAACTGTTTCTTCTACCTGGTTACCAGAGACAACTTCAGAACTTGTTTTAACAACTAAGCAAACAAGCCATGTTCCCGTTACAACTTCTGAACAACCAACTACAACAGAAATTGAAACACTGAAGTCTGGAGAGACACTTTCTCCTAAGGTGGATTACACTCTTTCATCAACTCAAGCACTTGAGTCAATGTCAACAAGTACAATACTAAGTGTGTCTGAATCTTCAATCTCTCCAGGAGTCAATATCACTCTTTTAACATCTTCCACTGCCATCACTGTTCCAAAAGATGGTACAAGTTTCGAAACGCAAAAAATATCATTGCCATCCAGAACAACGAAAACGTCTTCATCTTACCCCACCAGCCCTACTCAAAAAACACATTCAACATCTGCAACTCTGTCCACCACTGTCCTAACGGATTCAGTAAGTTTAAGTAATCCAACTGGATCTGCCACTGAAAATATTCAGTCTACCTCCACTTTCAACAACATCACACAAACTTCTTTGAACCCAACGCTAAATTACACCACAGTGAAAACATCCTCTTCGTCATCATCACACAGCAACGCTAATACTACTGCCATTGTGACAACCACCAGAAAAACATCTACTCCATCTAAAACATCTGTACATACTACTGAACTACAATGTCCGGTCTTGGAAAACCAGGAGTGCTCAAACATAAATGGCACCTGCTCTTGTGTTTGCAGTAGAGATTTCACAGGACGTGACTGTCTATATGGACAAAATGAGACGGCAGCTGTGATAGGTAAGTAAAGTTTTCTATTTTTCATTTTTCTTGGAGAAACTTCCGATTTTTATTTTAAATACTGTAGTATATTTATGATACATTATATTTTTTTGCTGTCAGTCACGGTGTTGGTGGTTTAGTGGCCACGTAGAGAAATCATTCAAATTGGTAGGATACCTAGCATATAGCCAAAAGCAATCGTTTGGCAGGTCAGACTCCATTCCATATGTAAGGTTCCCTCTATTGTCTGTATTCAGATGGAATTTTATTATAAAAGTAAATTATTACTAGAAGTCTCATTTCTGTGTTACTAAATAGTTTTCCTTTACAGATAAAGGCCCAACCCGTCACATCTCTGTTGAGATCACCATAAACGCGACATTCGATATTTCTTTAACCGACCCATCGTCCCCACAGTACTTGACCCTATTTGCACAAGTGGAAAATGTGGTAAGAATAAGTCAGTGAAGACACAGACTTGTTCCAATATGTGATTTTGTATCTGGTTATATACTATCTATAGAATATTCATTGTTGTATTTTTCTTACTTCTTATTGATGGAGGTTACTACACATTGAAGAATTCCCACAATTGTCATATTAAAAGTCTGCGATCATTGGGGAAAAAAAGTAAAAATAAACAACAACTTTTTTTTTGCTGGTGCCTGTGATTACAGGTCCAATGACTAAAATCAGGTCTTTCCCCATCATAAGATTCCAGCCCTGTGCTACATTGGTTAATCCATTATGTTTAATAAAATAATCACTCTTTGTGCAAATGGCTTCAACGCAAAATAATTAGGGTATGATTTTCGATTTTCATTTGCAAAGATACAAGAGATGGCCTTTGGTGCTCATAAAGTTCTATGGAGATGGGAGGGGCTATAACTATTGGGCGAGACAGACATTCTGCTGAAACGACAGTTACTCTTTATGCCCCCCTCTCTCCGCGGCTCCCGGGATCCACCCGATAATGTCCATTTTGGGCAGTTTTTATATAAGCCTCTCCCCCGTCCGGCGCAGGTTGGCTCCTATGTGTTTAAATAGGAAATAATAGACAGGTACAAAAATACTAACGCAAAAAAAATGACAAAAAAAATCACTGTTTATCGTTTATATGATGTTTAATTAAATGTTCATACGATTAAATTAAAAAAAAAATGACAAAAAAAGCCAAGTATGAATGAGATAATCATTGGTGACATCCAATACAACTGCACTTTCTGTTGACACTTTTACAAAAAACAAAAATTCACAAAAGAAAAACAGAAAAATAACAAAATAAAATTCTCGTTACCGCTCTCCTCTTTCATATACTATTTTTATTTTTTATTTTTTTGCAGCTAAGTCTTGCTTTCAAGAGAGCAGCACCTAAGTACTTTTCGAAAGTGGTCATCCATGGCTTCAGGTAATTTCTTGTATGTAAGGCTACAGGTAAATTAGTAGAAAAATCAATAATATTCTCGATTTTAGGGACTGTATTATCCTTTTTATATAGGCAAATGTCAGGCAGGAGGAGAAAAGAAACCAGGAAATAGTAAATTTTTAGAATTTTTGATTGTTTAAGGGGACTCCGGTTTACTGTAGCATCCTACAATTTTCCCCAAAAAGTAAACCTAGCAGTCTACGAAATTTATGAAAGAAGGTTGCATGTATAAAAGGATACCTGTCAACAGGTTTTTACTATGTAATCTGAGAGTATCATGATGCGGGGAAAGAGAGTTTGATTCCAGTGATGTGTCACTTCCTGGGTTGTGGTTTGCTTTTTCCATACAATCAGTGGTTTATCAGCAGGAGATTATCACTACAGGACTAGGTGTCTCCTACCTCCTGGTCCAACCATAATCATGTGATCTAGTATCTAGAGGCAAGGACAATCCATACTGGAGGAAAAATAAATCCATCTATGGAAGTATCACAGAAGTGTCTTATGTGTACAGACCAGACGAGAGACAGTTTATATCTATAGACCAGACAAAATTGGGAGTTTTATTCTTTAACATGGCGGTCTCACTGATTTATAGGAATGGCAGTATTATTGTGAACAGCACTGCTATCTACAACTATCCCAACAATCAGACGGGCATCACCTTCCTGAACAAAGATTTGGAATTGGCTGTGAACAACTCGCTGAAGCAGTCGCTCCCAGGACTCGCGCAAGAGCTGAACACCAGTGTCTCCATTTCTAAAATAGACCCTCAATCGCCTGCGATAACAAGTAAGTTTTCACATCTCCACATCATCAAAGCTTGAATTCTTCCTCTTCAACTCATCATATGTTCAGTCTTTTGATCGTTTTTAATTAGCTTCAGTTTTCCAAAGTCATCAAGCAGGTAAAATAAGTGACCGATCCGTTCTTCGGGCGTTTTCCGCCGTGAAGAGGCTTAAGACTTTACAATAAAAGTCCATTTTTTGTTTAATGGATGTTTTAAAAAAGTGAAAAAATCATCTATAAAATAAATAAACTTATAAAAAGGCTAACTTTATATAGAAAATGCTTTAAGAACATGTTAACAAAATGATAAAAAAAAATTAAAAGGGTTTGAGGACCAAAAAAAAAACCACCTTGAATGAGTGTTTCTGGAGCAATTTCTGATTGAAAAATTTGCTATTTTTCACTGCCGCTAAAAAAAAAATCTGGGTGCACATAGCCATAGGGCTGGTGCTTTACAGTGACTGCGATCAGTGGGGGGTCAAAGCCTCATGACCAACAATCAGCAGAATGAGGGAACTCAGAATTAGTCCCCGAAGTAGTTTGCACTGCAGTGTGCCTGAGTAACAATGGAGAGTACGGTAGGCGCCCACTTTACCTTTGAACCGCTACTAATCAGAATGCCTGGAAACTCCTTTAAACGTAGCAATTCTTCAAACCTTGGACAAAGGATTGGTGATTGGAAACATCATTAATGGATATTTGTATTGGGACACAAGGCATGTGTCACAGCTCCATTGTATTAATGCTGCGGGTAGAGCTGCACACAGCAGCAACGGAGCTGAGCTACACGCCGGGTACTAACCTGGTAGCCAACAGGACCTTAAACATGTGACAGAGTGATATGAGGTCAGGGTGCGGAGCCAGACGCCGGGGAACAGAGAAGGGATAAATACTAGAGAGTTACCAAACAAGCAAAGATCGGAGCCAGGGGATCACGAGGTACCAAAAGGAAGAGACAGGAGATTGTCAGAAGCAAAGCCAGAGGTCAGAAATCCAGAATAGCAAACAGAGTAACGCACGGAGAGCAAGATAAACACAATGCAAACCGGGCACACACTCCAGAGGTCAAGCACACAGACTAAAGCAGAATGTATAGCTGACAGTGAAACCCAGCTAGGAGTGAGTATAAATACCCCTCCCATCTCTAAAGAGAGGCCAACAACATTAACCCTGAGAGAACAGGACATTAACCATGTCCTAACCATGACAACATGACTGCTGCTTTTGTACCTGGACTAGTCCCACTTAGTAAACACCTTCCCTGACTAGTCCTGATTCACTAGCATGCATCAAACTGATCCATATAAGCTGATTTTACGAAAAGATATGCAGTAATAAAAACATTACTGGAATAAAGAACTAAAAGTTCATTGATGCAGTCTGCAAGCGTTGGCGGACCTAACAGGTTTCCTTTAAAACATTAACATTTAGTGCAACTTTTACAAAAATTGGATGGATAAAATTTGTTATTTTAATGTTTCCTTTCTTCTAACAGTATTGGATACAATAATCTTTATCTATTAAATATTACAGATGTAGGACAGATGATGCCATATGTGAATTGTTCCCTGGCTTATGCTGGCTACATAGTGACGTGTAATGATCAGAACTGTTACTGCAGTGGGCCATGCTTCAATAACCCAGCCTACTGCAATTATAATGGAGAATGCTTCAATGCAAAAAATGGCTCCATATGTCAGTAAGTATATGTTTATCTTTCTGTTATAGGGGTTTTCCAAAAATGAAGTTTTCCCCCAAAATGCTTTCACTGGGTGACAAGAACAAAATGAACGTTTCTTTCCCTCCTCTGCTTTTGTGTCGGGTCTTCTCCGCAGCCTCCGGTGATTGTCTATTGGCCACAACTGTGACATCTTGACTACAACAGAAGTCAGTCACTGTCAATATACATAGCATGAGCCGATGAAGCGGTGATCGGCTGCAGTGGTGAAAAGCCAGTGTTGAAGCATAAGGAAAGGGGTTGCAAGTCTGCAGTCACTCTATGTGATTGCAGACTTGTGAATCCTCACATTGCGACCTGTGGTGTCATGTGACCAGCCACATTCCAACTAGACGTGTAGAACCTCCCTCAATACACTTGCATAGAGCGAGGCCACTCACGTCTAGTTGGCATGTGAGAAAGGGGTTGAACTTTATTAAAAGCATCATGGATCAATTTTTTTAGGGTAGTCCTCTAAAAAGCGATTCTTTAAAATCTTGGATCTTACTGGCTATTTATCACTTTTTGAACCTCCCCCCCTTTCCGCCTTTGCACTTCCCTCCTCAGTTTTCATTGGTTTTCATTCCTTTAAATACTTCCTTATTCCCTTTTAACCTTTTTATTCATTGACACCTGAAGAAGATAGCGATTGGCTGTTGAAACGCGTTGTGATTAAAGATTTTAAATCCCTAACCTGTGCTCCGGTGGCCTCTGTCATCAGCGCTCCATCCAGACCGCTTTACTTTTTTCAATTTTAATTATAAAGACATGCCTAACATAAGTGACAGGTAACGTCAGCAGATAATGTAGACGCTGCATTGAAACTATCCTTTGCTCTAGGTGCTACAAGTCTCATTTCTACCAGTTCCAAGGAGAGCAATGCGAGCTGTATGTGCGAACGTCTGGATTTTACGGGTTAATATTTGGACTGATTGGCGGAATCCTCCTGCTTCTCATCGTTGTGATTTTCGCAGTGTATGCCCTGAGGAAGAAAAGGATGTTCAGGTTTGTCTAATCTGGGAAAATTCTATCAGTGGAATGGGAGGCGTTAAATAGTTTGACCACACTGGACTTTGATCCATTGCATTTCAAAGGGTGAAATCGGTATAAACTGATCTTCTGCAAATCCACAGCAGTGATCAATTTATGCTGGAAAGTTCTCCCCTGCTGCGTGTGGATGAGACTTTATAATATCTGATCCACAATGCTTCTTTTATAATAGTTACCTGGTTTGCCATCTGAAAAAATAGACAGATAGACAGTGAAAATGCTTAAAGGGATAGTCCCATCTTATAGGAACTTTGCGTTTTACTTGTAATGAAAAAGCACTTCCGGGAATGTTTTTATTCCCTAAACCTGTCTCATTGGGTATGTAATGCAGTGTAAGTGCAATAAAACACTTTGTTGTCACGCTCCACGAACTTACATTGTATAAGTGACTTCCCGCTCACATATTTCAATTTAAGTCAAGTGAGTGAGAAGAGGAGTGGAGCAGCGCTGGAAACGGGGGAAGGCGGTGATCTGTGTACATATTATTCACTTATATTTAGGAAGGTTTAGGGAATAAAACCTATTTTGGGAGTGATTCTTTAAAAAAACCACTCCTCCTTCCATCAAAGTATTTATCCTCTTAATAATCATATTATGCAGCACTGTGTACTTACAATTGCTCATTTTGCCTTTCTACCCACCTAATTCTTCTCTTTTTCATTATTTCTATGACATCACATGATTAAAACTGACTAGCTGAATCCTTCTAAAATCTATGTAGAAACAGGGGGTCTTTTTTCTCTGCATGAGTCATCATTAGAACTACAATTCTACATCCCTGGCAGCCCTGGTCCACCTCCTCTTCAACTCATGACCCCAGCCATGGACTTTGTAGTGATGTGGAATTGTAGTTCTAATGATGTCTCATGCATAGAAATCAGATCTCATGTTTCTACAGTATATAGAGGGCAAAATCAGCAATTGTAAATACACAGTGTTACTATTACTTTATTTTCCTTGTTAATCCTCTGTTGGGGTTGTCATCCTTACCTGTTTTCCTAATAACAAGTCTGTAAAGGGCAAATAAAAAGAGACAACAAGGGGCACAAACATACAAAACCACAAAACAGTGCACCAGTGTACTCATCTGTTATACTTGTGTAAAGTGCATGGAGGAGAAATATAATGGAAAATAAAAGTATGTGTATGGATCACATCTATATACCAAATACATCTAGGATCGGCTGATACAATCTCACAGAATTATCTTTCCATCCCTTATTCTTTAGTTTATTCAAAGAGAGACGTGACTCAAGAATGTGGTTTACATATGACGAAGAGAGAACCAATTTCCAGCATACGGGTAAGTAGGAATATTCTGTATATTTTCTGCTGGATAATCCAAAAGAGGCAAACAATAAAAAGCACAAATGTCCGTAAAGTCATGGTGCACTTTTCACCAGTCACAGGATCTATTTATAGTTTACATATTGGCTCCCCCTTTCTTTGGCCCAATCATATCAGAACTGTTCATGAGGAGCGATGACAAGAACCAATCAAACACAAAATCATTTAAGCTGTTGCTGAGCCCCCAGCCAGATTAACCCCTGATAAACTGAACTCTGATTAATACACTGTCAGGTCTGTGACATCATGCACCCACAAGCTTATGCCAGCTCTGTGGGTTTCCATGCCAGTCGAGATGTGGACGGTATAGAGGAAAGTTCAGTGTGTTCTGTGGCTCGCTAAATTCGAATCCGTGACCAAAGTGCTACGTGAATATCGGCGCGTTTATAACGAAGCGCCACCACATAGGAATAACATTACTCTCTGGCATAAGCAGTTGAAGGAAACTGGCAGTTTGGTGGAGAAACCCCGCTCTGGTAGGCCATCAGTCAGTGATGAGTCTGTAGAGGCTATACGGGATAGCTACCTAAGGAGCACTAAATAATCTGTGCGTGCGTGTGCTCGACAATTACACCTAAGCAAGACTACAGTTCATAAGGTGTTAAAGAAATGTCTCTGTTTTACGGGGTACAAATTACGGCTGTTGCACGTTATCAAACCGGCGGATAGACTCAAATGATGCTACATGTTTCATGAGATCGACAATGATGCAAGATTTTTGCAGAAAATTGTGTTTAGCGATGAGGCGACCTTCCATATCGGTGGACATGTTCATCACCATAACGTCCGAATATGGGCTGCTGAACGTCCTCATACCTACGTTGAGTACGAACGTAAAACCCCTAAAGTGAACGTGTGGTGTGGCCTGATGCATGATAAGGTGATAGGCCCACTTTTTTTCGTGGAGAGGTCTGTGACGGCAAACATGTATCTTGACATGTTGAAATTGTATGCAGTGCCACAATTTCCAGAAGGTGTCATCTTTCAACCGGACGGCGCTCCTCCACACTACACCACCATTGTTCGTGAGTTTCTGGATAGAACATTCCCCCCGGCGGTGGATAGGCATGGGTTCTGTCAAGCCATGACCACCACGATCCCCGGATCTGACGCCCTTAGACTTTTACTTTTGGGGTTATGTGAAGCAACATGTGATTACAATACAGTGTGTCCGTAAAGTCATGGTGTGCTTTTGACCAGTCACTGGAAAGCAACAAAAAAACAAAAGAAATGTGAAATCTGCTCCAAATAGAAAAACTCTCCCAGATTCATACCTATTCAGTACAGTTCGATGTGGGCTCCATTTGTTGCCCTAAACCCATCCAAACGATAGTGAAGTTCTTGCCACACACGGGTAAGGACGTGTACATTGAACGTAACAATGACATTAATCACTTAAAACAGAGAATCACAGATGTTATTCACTCTCTGACACCAGACGTCCTTACCCGTGTGTGGCAAGAACTTCACTATCGTTTGGATGGGTTTAGGGCAACAAATGGAGCCCACATCGAACTGTACTGAATAGGTATGAATCTGGGAGAGTTTTTCTATTTGGAGCAGATTTCACATTTCTTTTGTTTTTTTGTTGCTTTCCAGTGACTGGTCAAAAGCACACCATGACTTTACGGACACACTGTATTGTAATCACGCAGACACAGCATACAGTATACACTGTATACCATATAGGCCAATGCCTCAATGAGTGAGATAAATGTAGTGGTTATTGGGAAAGTTGTGACTGATAACATAAAAAATGAATACATTTCAAAGAATGGTAACTGACTATGAGATCAGTTTTGGGTGCGTTGTTACTTTAACAGAATAGTAATTGTAATGCAGTGCCCCCTGTTGCATCCAGGGGGTACTGTGTGTGCTCCTCAGGATATGCATGGAGGCGTATCTGTGGTTTTAATGGTGATAATGAGATAGTGACCAGAAGGTTTGTAAATGGCCGGTATGTGTCGCAGAGGGAGTCTGCGCTGTAAGCCTAAAGTAATGTTGTTGTTCTGGGACCTGTAGTCCCACAAGTGTTTGTATAGCTGTGAAGGGAGGCTTACTGGGCTAGTTTGAGAGCTGGGTGGGTCAAACTAGCCACACACACACCTCCCATCTATGAGAGTGGTTACAACTACAAAATGTGACCATGGTGTGGTCACATGCTCTGAGGTCTGTGGTCTCTGTGTTATGACCTGGTGGTCAGGACAATAATGGACCTGGTGGTTAAGAGCACACGGAATGACCTGATAGTTACTGATAATAAAGGACGAGCTCTGGGACGTGGGAACTCTGCTGACCGCAATCCCTAATCCTATCAAACACACTAGAAATAGCCGTGGATTGCTCCTAACGCTCCCTATGCAACTCGGCACAGCCTAAGGAACTAGCTAGCCCTGAAGATAGAAAAATAAAGCCTACCTTGCCTCAGAGAAATTCCCCAAAGGAAAAGGCAGCCCCCCACATATAATGACTGTGAGTAAAGATGAAAATACAAACACAGAGATGAAATAGATTTAGCAAAGTGAGGCCCGACTTACTGAACAGACTGAGGATAGGAAAGGTTGCTTTGCGGTCAGCACAAAAACCTACAAAAAGACCACGCAGAGGGCGCAAAAAAGACCCTCCGCACCGACTCACGGTGCGGAGGCGCTCCCTCTGCGTCCTAGAGCTTCCAGCAAGCAAGACAACAATAAAAATAGCAAGCTGGACAGAAAAATAGCAAACCAAAGAAAATACAAGCAGGAACTTAGCTTCTGCTGGGAAGACAGGTCACAAGAACGATCCAGGAGTGAACTAGACCAATACTGGAACATTGACAGGTGGCATGGAGCAAAGATCTAAGTGGAGTTAAATAGAGCAGCCAGCTAACGAATTAACCTCGTCACCTGTGGAAGGAAACTCAGAAACACCCACCAGAGGAAGTCCATGGACAGAACCAGCCGAAGTACCATTCATGACCACAGGAGGGAGCCCGACAACAGAATTCACAACAGTACCCCCCCCTTCAGGAGGGGTCACCGAACCCTCACCAGAGCCCCCAGGCCGACCAGGATGAGCCAAATGAAAGGCACGAACCAGAGCGGCAGCATGAACATCAGAGGCAAAAACCCAGGAATTATCTTCCTGAACATAACCCTTCCACTTGACCAGGTACTGGAGTTTCCGTCTCGAAATACGAGAATCCAAAATCTTCTCCACCACATACTCCAACTCCCCCTCAACCAACACCGGGGCAGGAGGATCAACGGATGGAACCACAGGCGCCACGTATCTCCGCAATAACGACCTATGGAACACATTATGGATGGCAAAAGAAGCAGGAAGGGCCAAACGAAATGACACAGGATTGATAACCTCAGAAATCTTATACGGACCAATGAAACGAGGCTTAAACTTAGGAGAGGAAACCTTCATAGGAACATAACGAGACGACAACCAAACCAAACCCTCAACACGAAGTCGGGGACCCACACAGCGCCGGCGGTTAGCGAAACGTTGAGCCTTCTCCTGGGACAATGTCAAATTGTCCACCACATGAGTCCAAATCTGCTGCAACCTATCCACCACAGTATCTACACCGGGACAGTCTGAAGACTCAACCTGCCCTGAAGAGAAACGAGGATGGAAACCAGAATTGCAGAAAAACGGCGAAACCAAAGTAGCCGAGCTGGCCCGATTATTAAGGGCGAACTCAGCCAACGGCAAAAAGGACACCCAATCATCCTGATCAGCAGAAACAAAGCATCTCAGATATGTTTCCAAAGTTTGATTAGTTCGTTCGGTTTGGCCATTTGTCTGAGGATGGAAAGCCGAGGAAAAAGACAAATCAATGCCCATCCTAGCACAAAAGGATCGCCAATACCTCGAAACAAACTGGGAACCTCTGTCAGAAACGATGTTCTCCGGGATACCATGTAAACAAACCACATGCTGGAAAAATAATGGCACCAAATCAGAGGAGGAAGGCAATTTAGACAAAGGTACCAAATGGACCATCTTAGAAAAGCGATCACAAACCACCCAAATGACCGACATCTTTTGAGAGACGGGGAGATCCGAAATAAAATCCATAGAAATATGCGTCCAGGGCCTCTTTGGGACCGGCAAGGGCAAAAGCAACCCACTGGCACGAGAACAGCAGGGCTTAGCCTGAGCACAAGTCCCACAGGACTGCACAAAAGAACGCACATCCCGTGACAAAGACGGCCACCAAAAGGATCTAGCCACCAAATCTCTGGTACCAAAGATTCCAGGATGCCCAGCCAACACTGAACAATGAATCTCAGAGATAACTCTACTAGTCCATCTATCAGGGACAAACAGTTTCTCTGCTGGGCAACGGTCAGGTCTATCAGCCTGAAATTTTTGCAGCACCCGCCGCAAATCAGGGGAGATGGCAGACAAAATTACCCCCTCTTTGAGAATACCCGCCGGCTCAGGAACACCCGGAGAGTCAGGCACAAAACTCCTTGACAGGGCATCAGCCTTCACATTCTTAGAGCCCGGAAGGTACGAAACCACAAAATCAAAACGGGAGAAAAATAACGACCATCGAGCCTGTCTCGGATTCAACCGTTTGGCAGACTCAAGATAAGTCAAATTCTTGTGATCTGTCAAGATCACCACGCGATGCTTGGCTCCTTCAAGCCAATGACGCCACTCCTCGAATGCCCACTTCATGGCCAACAACTTTCGATTACCAACATCATAATTACGCTCAGCAGGCGAAAACTTTCTAGAAAAGAAAGCACATGGCTTCATCACCGAGCCATCAGAACTTCTTTGCGACAAAACAGCCCCTGCTCCAATCTCAGAAGCATCAACCTCAACCTGAAACGGGAGCGAAACATCTGGCTGGCACAACACAGGGGCAGAAGAAAAACGACGCTTCAACTCCTGAAAAGCCTCTACAGCTTCAGAAGACCAATTGACCACATCAGCACCCTTCTTGGTCAAATCAGTCAACGGTTTAGCAACACTAGAAAAATTAGCGATGAAGCGCCGATAAAAATTAGCAAAGCCCAGGAACTTTTGCAGGCTCTTCACAGATGTCGGCTGAGTCCAATCGTAAATGGCCTGGACTTTAACAGGGTCCATCTCGATAGTAGAAGGGGAAAAAATGAACCCCAAAAATGAAACCTTCTGAACTCCAAAGAGACACTTTGACCCCTTTACAAACAAGGAATTCGCACGAAGGACCTGGAACACCATTCTGACCTGCTTCACATGAGACTCCCAATCCTCCGAAAAGACCAAAATATCATCCAAATACACAATCAGGAATTTATCCAGGTACTCTCGGAAGATGTCATGCATAAAGGACTGGAATACTGATGGAGCATTGGAAAGCCCGAATGGCATAACCAGGTACTCAAAATGGCCCTCGGGCGTATTAAATGCTGTTTTCCATTCATCGCCTTGTTTAATACGCACAAGATTATACGCCCCTCGAAGATCTATCTTGGTGAACCAACTAGCCCCTTCAATACGAGCAAACAAATCAGACAGCAACGGCAAAGGATACTGAAATTTGACTGTAATTTTATTAAGAAGGCGGTAATCAATACAAGGTCTCAAAGAACCATCCTTCTTGGCCACAAAAAAGAACCCTGCTCCTAACGGTGATGACGACGGGCGAATATGGCCTTTCTCCAAGGATTCCTTTATATAACTCCGCATAGCGGCGTGTTCTGGCACAGATAAATTGAACAATCGGCCCTTAGGAAACTTACTACCAGGAATCAAATTAATTGCACAATCGCAATCCCTATGAGGAGGTAGGGCACTGGCTTTGGGCTCATCAAATACATCCCGATAATCCGACAAAAACTCTGGAACTTTAGAAGGAGTGGAAGACGAAATAGACAAAAATGGAACATCACCATGTACCCCCTGGCAACCCCAGCTGGACACAGACATAGATTTCCAGTCCAATACTGGATTATGAACCTGTAGCCATGGCAACCCCAAAACGACCACATCATGCAGATTATGCAACACCAGAAAGCGGATATCCTCCTGATGAGAAGGAGCCATGCACATGGTCAATTGGGTCCAGTACTGAGGCTTATTCTTGGCCAAAGGCGTAGCATCAATTCCTCTCAATGGAATAGGATACTGCAAGGGCTCCAAGAAAAAACCACAGCGCCTAGCATACTCCAAGTCCATCAAATTCAGGGCAGCGCCTGAATCCACAAATGCCATAACAGAATAGGATGACAAAGAGCAAATCAGAGTAACGGACAATAGAAATTTAGACTGTACCGTACCAATGGTGGCAGACCTAGCGAACCGCTTAGTGCTCTTAGGACAATCGGAGATAACATGAGTGGAATCACCACAGTAAAAACATAGCCCATTCTGACGTCTGTGTTCTTGCCGTTCAGCTCTGGTCAAAGTCCTATCACATTGCATAGGCTCAGGCCCATGCTCAGATAGTACCGCCAAATGGTGCACAGCTTTACGCTCACGCAAGCGTCGATCGATCTGAATGGCCAAAGACATAGACTCATTCAGACCAGCAAGCATGGAAAATCCCACCATGACATCCTTAAGGGCTTCAAAGAGACCCTTTCTGAAGATTGCTGCCAGGGCACATTCATTCCACTGAGTGAGCACAGACCACTTTCTAAACTTCTGACAATGTATCTCCACTTCATCCTGACCCTGACACAGAGCCAGCAAGATTTTCTCTGCCTGATCCACTGAATTAGGTTCGTCATAAAGCAATCCAAGCGCCAGGAAAAACGCATCAACATCACGCAATGCCGGATCTCCTGGCGCAAGGGAAAATGCCCAGTCTTGAGGGTCACCACGTAACAAAGAAATAATGATCTTTACTTGTTGAACAGGGTCACCTGAGGAGCGAGGTTTCAAGGCAAGAAACAATTTACAATTATTTTTGAAATTCAAGAACTTAGATCTATCACCAAAAAACAAATCAGGAATTGGAATCCTAGGCTCCGACATCGGATTCTGAACCACAAAATCTTGAATGTTTTGTACCCTTGTAGTGAGATTATCCATCCAAGAGGACAGACCTTGAATGTCCATGTTTACACCTGTGTCCTGAACCACCCAGAGGTAAAGGGGAAAAGAGAGACAAAACACACTGCAAAGAAAAAAAATGGTCTCAGAACTTCTCTTATCCCTCTATTGAGATGCATTAGTACTTTGGGCCACCTGTACTGTTATGACCTGGTGGTCAGGACAATAATGGACCTGGTGGTTAAGAGCACACGGAATGACCTGATAGTTACTGATAATAAAGGACGAGCTCTGGGACGTGGGAACTCTGCTGACCGCAATCCCTAATCCTATCAAACACACTAGAAATAGCCGTGGATTGCTCCTAACGCTTCCTATGCAACTCGGCACAGCCTAAGGAACTAGCTAGCCCTGAAGATAGAAAAATAAAGCCTACCTTGCCTCAGAGAAATTCCCCAAAGGAAAAGGCAGCCCCCCACATATAATGACTGTGAGTAAAGATGAAAATACAAACACAGAGATGAAATAGATTTAGCAAAGTGAGGCCCGACTTACTGAACAGACTGAGGATAGGAAAGGTTGCTTTGCGGTCAGCACAAAAACCTACAAAAAGACCACGCAGAGGGCGCAAAAAAGACCCTCCGCACCGACTCACGGTGCGGAGGCGCTCCCTCTGCGTCCTAGAGCTTCCAGCAAGCAAGACAACAATAAAAATAGCAAGCTGGACAGAAAAATAGCAAACCAAAGAAAATACAAGCAGGAACTTAGCTTCTGCTGGGAAGACAGGTCACAAGAACGATCCAGGAGTGAACTAGACCAATACTGGAACATTGACAGGTGGCATGGAGCAAAGATCTAAGTGGAGTTAAATAGAGCAGCCAGCTAACGAATTAACCTCGTCACCTGTGGAAGGAAACTCAGAAACACCCACCAGAGGAAGTCCATGGACAGAACCAGCCGAAGTACGATTCATGACCACAGGAGGGAGCCTGACAACAGAATTCACAACATCTCTGTAATGGAGAGCGTGTAGATCCTGGACGGCTTGTGTGTTGGGAGGTTCTGTGTGTGGACTGGATCCCTGAATAGTGCACTGTGAGGCTGTGGATCTGAAGACTTGTGTGTTGGGAGATCCTGGGAGTAGGATCGGATAACTGATAATCACACTGAGAGACTTGTGTGTTGGACGGTCCCGGGTGGGGATGGACATCCTGAACAGCACACACAGTGGCCTGTGTGGGAAGTCCTGGGAGTAGGACTTCCTGAATAGCACAACCTGCGTTGGAAGATCCTGGGAGTAGGACTTCCTGAAGAGCACATGGGAAGGAGTGTAGACAGAGTCTGTGATGGCACTGCATTGGGGGAGCTACAGCCCGTCTGAGGATCTGGACTAACTGATGTGTGCCTGCCAGGCAAGTTGGTAATCCCAATTCGGCAGTTTCCCTGGAGAAGAGAGGACTGACAGGAGTCAGCGTGTGGAGCAGGAGCTCCAGTAAGGTAACCCAGAGTATGGGAATCTGTGTGCTCTGACAAGGGGTCAGTAATGAACTGTGTGGTCTCCCACGGTAACTGGATGAAGTAAGGTCCAGCGTGTTTAGAGACTGCGAATCAATGTCGTGTGTGCTGCATGAATAGAGACATTGATACGGCATACGGACAACCCCGGGAACTAGTCAAGGAGGGCTGGCGGGTGTAGTGTCTGAACTGTGAGCTAAAGCCGCATAAGAAGTATCTAAGTTAAAGCCGCAACTAAATGTCATTGGTTGGTGCCTATTGTGTTCCATGAAGTGTAATGGTCTGTGCATGACCCGGTTTATGACTGCATAGTAAATCGCATGGACTGTTTTATGAGAAAAACGTGCCTATGTGACTGAGTCCCGTTGTTAAGTGAGTGTCCACCAACACATGCAGTAAGCTCTATCTTACATAATCTATTGGCAATATCACTTACTTTTCATTGCGGCACCTTGGGAGCTTCTTGGAAAGTCATTCATAGAGCCTTTTCTATACAGTTTAGGTTCATGATTATGTCGGCTGTCCTGACATGTCAGTTTTATATAATATCACCACTAGGAAGTATGTAGAGAGCTTGAATCACTTAAAGGGACTGTTCAGTAACATCAGATATGATCATATACAGTATATGAGACAGGTGGGGTTCCCAAATCTGGCACCCCTATAGATTCGTCATTATTTACTCCACCGGCGGCTCACATGAAACAGCTCTATTCAATGTGTAGTGGCCACTGTCAGGTACTGCAGGATAACTCATATTCAAAACAAACTGAAGCAAATTACAGCTGACTGGTAGGAGAGCCAGAGGTTTGACCCCTGCTGATTTCATATTGATGACCTATCTTAAGGATGAGTGATCTATATGATGAAACTGGACAGCTCCTTTATTAAAAAGAAAAGGGATGGTAATGGGGGCATTATAGACTCCAACCCAGGAATACAATCCTCAGGATTACTAACTGCTTGGAAACGGGGTTTGGAGCAAGTCTGGCTTCTCATTGAGTGAAAAGTCCCTTTTCTGCTATTTTATGAATGATTTGTAAGTGATGCCCATGTTCTCTACACTTTTACTGGTGATATATTGTCATCACACCGAGTATCTGGAATCCATGCCACAGAAATTGAGTTGCTGTGGATGTGATGAATAAGGTGATACTAGCTGCGGATTCATATATAAGGTGATGCTAGATATTGGGTGTAGAGGTACTATTAACCCCTTCCACTCTCAGGAGACACACATTGGGGGTGAGATCTGTAGTGATGGCACTATGCGTTTTTGAGGCGGTACTAATTATATTTATAGATTCCCTTTTTCCCTCTTCATTTGTTGCTTCTTGGAGCCATTACCTGTACTCCCAATAATATTATAATTCTGGAGACTCTTCCCTCAGATAATTGTATTGTAAAGTTCCTCCTTGAAATGTATGAGTACAACCAGGTGTTACTATTTGTCAAGACGGTGTGTCCCTACATTAGAAGCAACTTTAGTCAGCATTGCTGCTGAACCCATGAATTACACGCTTATACCTCCGCATTATAGAAGTGCAGAAAACCATAAATTGATTACTTCTAACATATTGTACTTTTACCTTTCCTTCTCTCATTCTAGATATGGATGCTTTTGCCAGAGCGAATTTTCCCAGCTTATCAACTAAATCTGGAAAATACGATCTTGAAACAAATTCATCAGCATCTTCAGGCAGTGACCTTTCGGCGGGATCGTTCCGGCCCAGTCTGGACAAAGTTGACACTTCACAAACAGTAAAGAAAAAGTCTTTTTTTTTATTAATTATAACTTAAATGGAATCTGTCAGTAGGATCATCCCTCTTAAGCTGTTTTTATGGGAAGGTGTATAAAACGATACCTTGATATCTGCATTCCAATATCTTATTCCAGAGAGATTTATTTTTTTATTATATGTAAATGAGATGTTACGATCTATGGGTGGGGCATAGATATCTCCAACAATCTGCCTCTAGAAATTATTTTAAATGAAAGGGGACTTTACCAGTGTGAGATACTTTGCTCTCATAGTCATACACAGCTCGGCAGTGATATCAAAACTAATAAAGTACAGAAGAAGTGAACTTTATCTTATTACACACACATTTGCAGCAGCAGTTGTCCTCTCATAGTGCTTTAGCTTGCAACTCACAGGCAGTCAGTGTGGGGAAAAGGAAAGTACTTTGCCTGACATTGCCATCTCCATGTGCGGTTCCACCATTACTCCAAAGCAACATGCCCGCTGCCTTGGGGTCATCCTTGATTCCGAGCTTTCATTCACCCCCCACATCCGATCACTGGCTCGCTCTTCTTATCTGCATCTCAAAAACATTTCTAGAATTCGCACTTTTCTTACTTTCGACTCTGCAAAAACTCTTACTGTTTCACTTATTCATTCTCGTCTGGACTATTGTAACTCTCTACTAATCGGCCTCCCTCTTACCAAACTCTCCCCGCTCCAATCTGTCCTGAATGCTGCTGCCAGGATCATATTCCTCACCAATCGTTACACCGATGCCTCTACCCTGTGCCAGTCATTACACTGGTTACCCATCCACTCACTCCAGAATCCAGTACAAAACTACTACCCTCATCCACAAAGAACTCCATGGCTCAGCACCACCCTGCATCTCCTCCCTGGTCTCAGCCTACCACCCTACCCGTGCCCTCCGCTCCGCTAATGACCTCAGGTTAGCATCCTCAATAATCAGCACCTTCCACTCCCTTCTCCAAGACTTTACATGTGCTGCGCCGATTTTTTGGAATGTACTATCCAGGTTAATACGATTAATCCCCAATCCACACAGTTTTAAGCGTGCCCTAAAAACTCATTTGTTCAGATTGGCCTACCGCCTCAACGCATTAACCTAACTATTCCTGTGTGGCTCATTCAAAAAACAAGCAAACAAACAAAAAAAAAAAACTTAAACCATAATCAGCTTCCTTGCATCATGTTCTCATACACTTTATACAATTAATAGCCCTCTGTGTCTCGTACTGCTACATACTTAGGCAGTTAACTGGTTCATGCAGCTTTACATGAACACCCGAGCCTTACACTATGGCTGATCCGAACAACGAAAGCAATTGTTACCATCCACCTCTCGTGTCTCCCCTTTTCCTCATAGTTTGTAAGATTGCGAGCAGCAGGGCCCTCACTCCTCTTGGTATCTGTTTTGAACTGTAATTTCTGTTATGCTGTAATGTCTATTGTCTGTACAAGTCCCCTCTATAATTTGCCAGCACTGCAAAGGTATTTGCAATTAGACAAGGTTCAACTATACTGTGTTGGTTATAGTCAGGCACAGCTCTGCAGCAGAGCTGGCAGAACTATGAGAGGACAAATGCTGCTGCAAATGTGTTTGTAATGAGACAAAACTACATTTTCAAGAGTGGCGGAAGGAGAGTAATGCATGACTGCAGATTTGATTACACACAGAGCTATTTTATGATCTCTAACCATTGTGTAACCATGTTATGGATAAGAACTATAAGAAAAATAACAGTAGAATACTTTAAAGTGAGCCTGTCACCCAGTTTGGCCGATATAAGATACGACCACCGTCTTTCAGGGCTTATATACAGCATTCTATAATGCTGTAGATAAGCCCCCAATCCGACCTGAAAGATAAGAAAAATAAGCTTTATTATACTCACCCGTGGGGACGGTCTGATCCGATGGGTGTCGCAGGTCCAGGTCCGGCACTCCCATCTTCTTATGATTGCCGCTCTTCTGCTTGCTTCATGGCTCCCCAGCATCGAGCTCCTGAGCAGGCTTACTTATCTGCCCTGTTTAGGGCAAAGCAAATTACTGCAGTGCGCAGGCACCGGAAAGGTCAGATAGGCCCAGCGCCTGCGCACTCCAGTACTTTGCTCTGCCCTCAACAGGGCAGATAATAATGCCTGCGCCGGAGAGCGATACCGGGCAACGATGAAGCAACAGGAGGGCGGCAATCATAAGAAAATGGGACGCGCCGGACCCGGACCTGCGACACTGATCGGACTGGACCGCCCTGTAGGAGAGTATAATAAAACCTATTTTACTTATCTTTCAGGTCGGTAAATTTATTTTTTTATTCGGAGTGCAAATCCCATTTAAGATTTAAAAAAAAATAATTATAAACTTATTTTCACACAGTTTAAAATTCAGAGACCAGAAATGGTGGGAGCCACTAAGGAACAAATGTGATCGAAAAACATCCCTGAGGATCGGCACTGACTCTGAGGATCGGCACTGACTCTGAGGACCGGCACTGACTCTGAGGATCGGCACTGACTCTGTGCATCGGCACTGACTCTGAGGATCGGCACTGACTCTGAGGATCGGCACTGACTCTGTGGATCGGCACTGACTCTGTGGATCGGCACTGACTCTGTGGATCGGCACTGACTCTGAGGATCGGCACTGACTCTGAGGACCGGCACTGACTCTGAGGATCGGCACTGACTCTGAGGACCGGCACTGACTCTGTGGATCGGCACTGACTCTCAGGACCGGCACTGACTCTCAGGACCGGCACTGACTCTGTGGACCGGCACTGACTCTGAGGATCGGCACTGCTGTATGTTGTCTTCAACATAATCTAATTTACTTCTATGAATGTAATTTAAAAAAGAAGAGAAGAAAATCTTTTGTAAAACGTTTAGCCGACAAATGTCGTCTTACCTGATATTTTATGGCATTGCACACTTTGCACATTATTTGTCCTGGATTCTTATATGTTCTTTAGTATAAACAATATTTTTAGATTTTTATGTTATTAGAGTAATATATAAACCATAAAAAAAACTAAACGTATTCTTCATGAACTTAATGTGCTGCTTATTGGAGGTAATGAAGTACAGATTTGTACGCCTTTTGCACTTTTCAAATATATTTTGTATTTTTTTTAACAAAAATGATGTATAGTTGTATATTATTACTATGCTGAATTTGTTTAAGTCTATTTACATTTGAACTATATTTTAATACTAAATGAACTAAATGATGAGCAACATGCAAAAAATATAAAAATAATTAAAAAAATAAATCTTAAAATTATTTGTTGTTTTTTACTCTAATCGGGTACACAATTATGAGTGTTTGCAGTGCAAAGTGTGTACAGCATTGTGGTTATTAACAAAAAGGGGGGAACCCCATATTGAAATCCCTCACTAATAAGTCATGCAATTTAACTTTTACATGTTAAAATTGCTGTGGGGTATTACTAAAATATTGTCCCCAATCTGTTCAATCTCATATTGTAAGGTATATACCTATATTTATTATATGGGTGACACCCGGGAAGTCACCAGCTTTCTGAAAGAAGTACAATCACACTGTAGCTCAAGTACCAGCAAAATGTTTCACCGCATATGCGGCTCCATCAGGGAATGGGACACTGGCATACACCTGATGAAGGCTCCAAACAGTCGAAACGCATTGTTTATATGGATTTTGGTTTATATCAGTGTGAATAAAAAATGTTAACCCACAAGTAACCTGAAGATCCTTCAACTTAATGTCTCTCTGTGGCAAAGGCAGCACCGTTCCCTGGTCGTCCATTCTGGCAAAGCCTACCCATTAAAATCTTACATCAATTGCTAAATTTGATGTTATTTATGCTATAATTTATCCTTGTAATAAGATCTATGTTGGTCAGACCTCGCAGGAGCTTAGGAGACGGATCCAAAAGCATCTATCAGCTATCAATCTTGCTGCATCTGGTAAGTGGAAAGGTAAAACACTGACTTCTGTCTCCGCGCACGTCCTCGATCATCACCAGGACACAGTCAACAACACACGGAACAACACACGGATAATTGGATTACAAAGATTCTGAACCAGCATAACTATTGTACAATATACTGTTATTTTCATTATTTTTTATACATTTTACTTAACTATTTTGCATTGATACTTTTTGATCAAAAAATTGCTATTTTCTCATGTACACCTTACTAATGAGCATATGCCACTCATGTACACCTTACTAATGAGCATATGCCACTCATATACACCTTACTAATGAGCGTATGCCACTCATATACACCTTACTAATGAGCGTATGCCACTCACGTACACCTTACTAATGAGCGTATGCCACTCATATACACCTTACCAATGAGCGTATGCCACTCATATATACCTTACCAATGAGCGTATGCCACTCATGTACACCTTACCAATAATAATAATAATAATAATCTTTATTTTTTTATATAGCGCTAACATATTCCGCAGCGCTTTACACACATTATCATTGCTGTCCCCATTGGGGCTCACAATCTAAATTCCCTGTCAGTATGTCTTTGGAATGTGGGAGGAAACCGGAGTGCCCGGAGGAAACCCACGCAAACATGGAGAGAACATACAAACTCTTTGCAGATGTTGTCCTTAGTGGGGCTTGAACCCAGGACTCCAGCGCTGCAAGGCTGCTGTGCTAATCACTGCGCCACCGTGCTGCGAGTTGAGTCTACCAATGAGTGTATGCCACTCATGTACACCTTACCAATGAGCGTATGCCACTCACGTACACCTTACTAATGAGCGTATGCCACTCATGTATGCCTTACTAATGAGCGTATGCCACTCATGTACGCCTTACTAATGAGCGTATGCCACTCATGTACACCTTACCAATGAGCGTATGCCACTCATGTACACCTTACCAATGAGCGTATGCCACTCATGTATGCCTTACTAATGAGCGTATGCAACTCATGTACACCTTACTAATGAGCGTATGCCACTCATGTATGCCTTACTAATGAGCGTATGCCACTCATGTACGCCTTACTAATGAGCGTATGCCACTCATGTACACCTTACCAATGAGCGTATGCCACTCATGTACACCTTACCAATGAGCGTATGCCACTCATGTACACCTTACTAATGAGCGTATGCAACTCATGTACACCTTATTAACGAGTGTATGCCACTCATGTACACCTAATGAGCGTGTGCCACTCATGTAGACCTTACTAATGAGCATATGCCACTCATGTATACATTACTAATGAGCATATGCCACTCATGTATACATTACTAATGAGCATATGCCACTCATGTATACATTACTAATGAGCGTATGCCACTCATGTATACATTACTAATGAGCGTATGCCACTCATGTATACATTACTAATGAGCGTATGCCACTCATGTATACATTACTAATGAGCGTATGCCACTCATGTACACCTTACTAATGAGCGTATGCCACTCATGTACACCTTACTAATGAGCGTATGCCACTCATGTACACCTTACTAATGAGCGTATGCCACTCATGTACACCTTACTAATGAGCGTATGCCACTCATGTACACCTTACTAATGAGCGTGACTTTGTTATGTCAGTGGCGAATACGGACCTCTGCTCTCACACCTCCCCCATGTTGCGAGCTCTACAGCCTACTGACTGGCTGCAGCGCTCTCGTGGCATTACAATGTCATGTGATTAGCAGCAGACAGAGCTGACATCACTGCAATGGCACCAGTGCTGGTATTATTTTACATATGGTAGTGCAGCATATAAGAAGTTATCCAGATAATGGACAAACCCTTTAAGAACTATGCATAGGATCAAGCAATCACCAATTTCTGCATGGCAGAGCTTTTTCAAAAGACTTTTTATTGATTTTTAATAAGAATAGGCTTTTTTATTTCTAGAATAACACACGGTTTCCAGACGAGGTGAACTGGGTCTTTCCATGCTAAAGAGGAAGGGACTGTGAAGAAGTTGCAGTACCAGACACAGCCTGAATGCAAGGATGGCGCAGTTTCTAGTCTCTTTTCTTTTGTCCTGGAAAAACCTTTTAAATTATCTTCTTTGGAAACATTGCCTCTGACAGGGGCTCACAGCGTGGGAGTGCGGTTAACCATATGAAGGCGTGGACCACTTAATAACGTGGACCACTTAATAATCAGTGTAAGGCATCGGTCGGCACAGCGATATACTCAGGTTACTGATTTTAGAATACCAGTTTGCAGTGTAATCAGCGGCTTACGTCTGGATTTGAAAATCTTCATTCCTTATTGTCCGTCCTTATCTATATGCACCACAGAGTTTTCTCTTCTCGATTTTTCAGCCTGAAACACCAACAAGTGACTTCGAAGACTATCATCAGGCCCCGTAATGATCAGTGAAGGGTCATTATTCTGTAGGAAGCAATCACAGATCAGATTAGTATAATGAGATTCTCACTTTCTACTTTTCTTTTTTGTGACTATATAGAAACAAGAATACTCTCATCATTTCTCGGCACCTCACCTTAGTATCTATTATGTTTTGTCTCTAACATACAGTGGGGCAAAAAAGTATTTAGTCAGTCAGCAATAGTGCAAGTTCCACCACTTAAAAAGATGAGGCGTCTGTAATTTACATCATAGGTAGACCTCAACTATGGGAGACAAACTGAGAAAAAAAAATCCAGAAAATCACATTGTCTGTTTTTTATCATTTTATTTGCATATTATGGTGGAAAATAAGTATTTGGTCAGAAACAAACAATCAAGATTTCTGGCTCTCACAGACCTGTAACTTCTTCTTTAAGAGTCTCCTCTTTCCTCCTCTCATTACCTGTAGTAATGGCACCTGTTTAAACTTGTTATCAGTATAAAAAGACACCTGTGCACACCCTCAAACAGTCTGACTCCAAACTCCACTATGGTGAAGACCAAAGAGCTGTCAAAGGACACCAGAAACAAAATTGTAGCCCTGCACCAGGCTGGGAAGACTGAATCTGCAATAGCCAACCAGCTTGGAGTGAAGAAATCAACAGTGGGAGCAATAATTAGAAAATGGAAGACATACAAGACCACTGATAATCTCCCTCGATCTGGGGCTCCACACAAAATCCCACCCCGTGGGGTCAGAATGATCACAAGAACGGTGAGCAAAAATCCCAGAACCACGCGGGGGGACCTAGTGAATGAACTGCAGAGAGCTGGGACCAATGTAACAAGGCCTACCATAAGTAACACACTACGCCACCATGGACTCAGATCCTGCAGTGCCAGACGTGTCCCACTGCTTAAGCCAGTACATGTCCGGGCCCGTCTGAAGTTGCTAGAGAGCATTTGGATGATCCAGAGGAGTTTTGGGAGAATGTCCTATGGTCTGATGAAACCAAACTGGAACTGTTTGGTAGAAACACAACTTGTCGTGTTTGGAGGAAAAAGAATACGGAGTTGCATCCATCAAACACCATACCTATTGTAAAGCATGGTGGTGGAAACATCATGCTTTGGGGCTGTTTCTCTGCAAAGGGGCCAGGACGACTGATCCGGGTACATGAAAGAATGAACGGGGCCATGTATCGTGAGATTTTGAGTGCAAACCTCCTTCCATCAGCAAGGGCATTGAAGATGAAACGTGGCTGGGTCTTTCAACATGACAATGATCCAAAGCACACCGCCAGGGCAACGAAGGAGTGGCGTCGTAAGAAGCATTTCAAGGTCCTGGAGTGGCCTAGCCAGTCTCCAGAATTCAACCCTATAGAAAACCTTTGGAGGGAGTTGAAAGTCCGTGTTGCCAAGCGAAAAACCAAAAACATCACTGTTCTAGAGGAGATCTGCATGGAGGAATGGGCCAACATACCAACAACAGTGTGTGGCAACCTTGTGAAGACTTACAGAAAACGTTTGACCTCTGTCATTGCCAACAAAGGATATATTACAAAGTATTGAGATGAAATTTTGTTTCTGACCAAATACTTATTTTCCACCATAATATGCAAATAAAATGTTAAAAAAACAGACAATGTGATTTTCTGGATTTTTTTTCTCAGTTTGTCTCCCATAGTTGAGGTCTACCTATGATGTAAATTACAGACGCCTCTCATCTTTTTAAATGGTGGAACTTGCACTATTGCTGACTGACTAAATACTTTTTTGCCCCACTGTATGTTTTTTGGTCTTTTTCCATTTTTCTTTACTAAAGACTTTCTCAAACAATCAGTGAGCTCAGCGACTGTGAGCGGCTTGTGCTCTATACTCGGGCAGAGCCACAGAGCTCACTGATTGGCTGCAGTGTTGTTAACAAGATGTTAGAGCTGCAGACAATAAGGCCCCCTTCACACATCAGTATAATACTGGTAGCGGAAAAAAAAACGGTACTGGTGTCATCAGTGTTTTGGATCAGTGAGTCATCAGTGTACCCTCAGCGTTCCATCAGTGAGCCATCAGTATGCCATCAGTATGCCATCAGTGAGCCATCAGTGTTCCATCAGTGAGCCATTAGTGAGCCATCAGTATGCCAGTGAGCCATCAGTGTGCCATCAGTGAGCCATCAGTGTGCCATCAGTGAGCCAACAGTGTGCCATCAGTGAGCCATCATTATGCCATCAGTGTACACTCAGTGTACCATCAGTGAGCCATCAGTGTGCCATCAGTGAGCCGTCAGTGAGCCATTAGTGAGCCATTAGTGTACCCTCAGTGTACCATCAGTAAGCCATCAATGAGCCATCAGTGTACCCTCAATGTACCATCAGTGAGCCATCAGTGTGCCATCAGTGAGCCATCAGTATGCCACCAGTGAGCCATCAGTGTACCATCAGGGAGTCATCAGTGAGCCATCAGTGTACCCTCAGTGTACCATCAGTGAGCCATCAGTGAGCCATCAGTATGCCACCAGTGAGCCATCAGTGTACCATCAATGAACCATCAGTGTACCATCAATGAGCCATCAGTGAGC
This sequence comes from Ranitomeya imitator, assembly GCF_032444005.1. Classification (NCBI taxonomy): domain Eukaryota; kingdom Metazoa; phylum Chordata; class Amphibia; order Anura; family Dendrobatidae; genus Ranitomeya; species Ranitomeya imitator. The sequence continues at coordinate 108,571,197 of NC_091291.1, read as the reverse complement.
CATCAGTATGCCATCAGGGATCCATCAGTGTGCCATCAGTGAGCCATCAGTGATCCATCAGTGTGCCATCAGTGAGCCATCAGTGTGCCATCAGTGTACCATCAATGAGCCATCAGTGTACCATCAATGAGCCATCAGTGTACCATCAGTGAGCCATCAGTGTGCCATCAGTGAGCCATCAGTGTGCCATCAGTGATCCATCAGTGTACCATCAGTGAGCCATCAGTGAGCCATCAGTGTGCCATCAGTGAGCCAACAGTGTGCCATCAGTGAGCCATCATTATGCCATCAGTGTACACTCAGTGTACCATCAGTGAGCCATCAGTGAGCCATCAGTGAGCCGTCAGTGAGCCATCAGTGAGCCATTAGTGTACCATCAGTAAGCCATCAGTGTACCATCAGTGAGCCATTAGTGTACCCTCAGTGTACCATCAGTGAGCCATCAGTGTGCCATCAGGGAGTCATCAGTGAGCCATCAGTGTACCCTCAATGTACCATCAGTGAGCCATCAGTGTGCCATCAGTGAGCCATCAGTATGCCACCAGTGAGCCATCAGTGTACCATCAGGGAGTCATCAGTGAGCCATCAGTGTACCCTCAGTGTACCATCAGTGAGCCATCAGTATGCCACCAGTGAGCCATCAGTGTACCATCAATGAACCATCAGTGTACCATCAATGAGCCATCAGTGAGCCATCAGTATGTCATCAGGGATCCATCAGTGTACCATCAGTGAGCCATCAGTGTGCCATCAGTGAGCCATCAGTGATCCATCAGTGAGCCATCAGTGTACCTTCAATGAGCCATCAGTGTACCATCAGTAAGCCATCAGTGTACCATCAGTGAGCCATTAGTGTACCCTCAGTGTACCATCAGTGAGCCATCAGTGTGCCATCAGTGAGCCATCAGTGAGCCAACAGTGTGCCATCAGTGAGCCAAAAATTATGCCATCAGTGTACACTCAGTGTACCATCAGTGAGCCATCAGTATGCCATCAGTGAGCCATCAGTGAGCCGTCAGTGAGCCATTAGTGTACCATCAGTGTACCATCAGTAAGCCATCAGTGTACCATCAGTGAGCCATTAGTGTACCCTCAGTGTACCATCAGTGAGCCATCAGTGTGCAATCAGGGAGTCATCAGTGAGCCATCAGTGTACCCTCAATGTACCATCAGTGAGCCATCAGTATGCCACCAGTGAGCCATCAGTGAGCCATCAGTGTACCGTCAATGAACCATCAGTGTACCATCAATGAGCCATCAGTGAGCCATCAGTATGTCATCAGGGATCCATCAGTGTGCCATCAGTGAGCCATCAGTGATCCATCAGTGAGCCATCAGTGTACCATCAATGAGCCATCAGTGTACCATCAATGAGCCATCAGTGTGCCATCAGTGAGCCATCAGTGTGCCATCAGTGATCCATCAGTGTACCATCAGTGTGCCAGTGTGCCATCAGTGTGCCATCAGTGAGCCATCAGTGTACCATCAATGAGCCATCAGTGAGCCATCAGTGATCCATCAGTGTGCCATCAGTGTACCATCAATGAGTCATCACTGAGCCATCGGTGAGCCATCAGTGTACCATCAATGAGCCATCAGTGTACCATTAATGAGCCATCAGTGTGCCATCAGTGAGCCATCATTGTGCCATCAGTGAGCCATCAGTGTACCATCAATGAGCCATCAGTGAGCCATCAGTGTACCATCAATGAGCCATCAGTGTGCCATCAGTGTACCATCAGTGAACCATCAGTGAGCCATCAGTGTGCCATCAGTGAGCCATCAGTGTACCATCAGTGTACCATCAGTGAGCCATCAGTGTGCCATCAGTGAGCCATCAGTGTACCATCAGTGAGCCATCAGTGTGCCATCAGTGAGCCATCAGTGTACAATCAGTGTGCCATCAGTGTGCCATAAGTGAGCCATCAGTGTGCCATCAGGGAGTCATCAGTGAGCCATCAGTGTACCCTCAATGTACCATCAGTGAGCCATCAGTGTGCCATCAGTGAGCCATCAGTATGCCACCAGTGAGCTATCAGTGTACCATCAGGGAGTCATCAGTGAGCCATCAGTGTACCCTCAATGTACCATCAGTGAGCCATCAGTGTGCCACCAGTGAGCCATCAGTGTACCATCAATGAGCCATCAGTCAGCCATCAGTGTACCATCAATGAGCCATCAGTGTACCATCAATGAGCCATCAGTGTACCATCAATGAGCCATCAGTGAGCCATCAGTATGCCATCAGTGATCCATCAGTGTACCATCAGTGAGCCATCAGTGTGCCATCAGTGATCCATCAGTGTGCCATCAGTGAGCCATCAGTGTGCCATCAGTGATCCATCAGTGTACCATCAGTGTGCCAGTGTGCCATCAGTGAGCCATCAGTGTACCATCAATGAGCCATCAGTGTGCCATCAGTGAGCCATCAGTGATCCATCAGTGTGCCATCAGTGAGCCATCAGTGAGCCATAAGTGTACCATCAATGAGCCATCAGTCAGCCATCAGTGTACCATCAATGAGCCATCAGTGTACCATCAATGAGCCATCAGTGAGCCATCAGTATGCCATCAGTAATCCATCAGTGTACCATCAGTGAGCCATCAGTGTGCCATCAGTGAGCCATCAGTGTGCCATCAGTGTGCCATCAGTGAGCCATCAATGAGCCATCAGTGTGCCATCAGTGTACCATCAATGTACCATCAGTGTACCATCAATGAGCCATCAGTGAGCCATCAATGAGCCATCAGTGTGCCATCAGTGTACCATCAATGATCCATCAGTGTTCCATCAATGAGCCATCAGTGTGCCATCAGTGAGCCATCAGTGTGCCATCAGTGAGCCATCAGTGTACCATCAATGAGCCATCAGTGAGCCATCAGTGAACCATCAGTGTACCATCAATGAGCCATCAGTGTACCATTAATGAACCATCAGTGTGCCATCAGTGAGCCATCAGTGTACCATCAATGAGCCATCAGTGAGCCATCAGTGATCCATCAGTGTACCATCAGTGTGCTATCAGTGTGCCATCAGTGAGCCATCAGTGTACCATCAATGAGCCATCAGTGTGCCATCAGTGAGCCATCAGTGTACCATCAATGAGCCATCAGTGTACCATTAATGAGCCATCAGTGTACCATCAATGAGCCATCAGTGTGCCATCAGTGTACCATCAGTGAACCATCAGTGAGCCATCAGTGTGCCATCAGTGAGCCATCAGTGAGCCATCAGTGTGCCATCAGTGAGCCATCAGTGTACCATCAATGAGCCATCAGTGAGCCATCAGTGATCCATCAGTGTACCATCAGTGTGCTATCAGTGTGCCATCAGTGAGCCATCAGTGTACCATCAATGAGCCATCAGTGTGCCATCAGTGAGCCATCAGTGTACCATCAATGAGCCATCAGTGTACCATTAATGAGCCATCAGTGTGCCATCAGTGAGCCATCAGTGTGCCATCAGTGTACCATCAATGAGCCATCAGTGTACCAGCAATGAGCCATCAGTGTGCCATCAGTGAGCCATCAGTGTACCATCAGTGTACCATCAGTGTGCTATCAGTGTGCCATCAGTGAGCCATCAGTGTACCATCAATGATCCATCAGTGTGCCATCAGTGTACCATCAATGAGTCATCACTGAGCCATCGGTGAGCCATCAGTGTACCATCAATGAGCCATCAGTGTACCATTAATGAGCCATCAGTGTGCCATCAGTGAGCCATCATTGTGCCATCAGTGAGCCATCAGTGTACCATCAATGAGCCATCAGTGAGCCATCAGTGTACCATCAATGAGCCATCAGTGTGCCATCAGTGTACCATCAGTGAACCATCAGTGAGCCATCAGTGTGCCATCAGTGAGCCATCAGTGTACCATCAGTGTACCATCAGTGAGCCATCAGTGTGCCATCAGTGAGCCATCAGTGTACCATCAGTGAGCCATCAGTGTGCCATCAGTGAGCCATCAGTGTACAATCAGTGTGCCATCAGTGTGCCATAAGTGAGCCATCAGTGTGCCATCAGGGAGTCATCAGTGAGCCATCAGTGTACCCTCAATGTACCATCAGTGAGCCATCAGTGTGCCATCAGTGAGCCATCAGTATGCCACCAGTGAGCTATCAGTGTACCATCAGGGAGTCATCAGTGAGCCATCAGTGTACCCTCAATGTACCATCAGTGAGCCATCAGTGTGCCACCAGTGAGCCATCAGTGTACCATCAATGAGCCATCAGTCAGCCATCAGTGTACCATCAATGAGCCATCAGTGTACCATCAATGAGCCATCAGTGTACCATCAATGAGCCATCAGTGAGCCATCAGTATGCCATCAGTGATCCATCAGTGTACCATCAGTGAGCCATCAGTGTGCCATCAGTGATCCATCAGTGTGCCATCAGTGAGCCATCAGTGTGCCATCAGTGATCCATCAGTGTACCATCAGTGTGCCAGTGTGCCATCAGTGAGCCATCAGTGTACCATCAATGAGCCATCAGTGTGCCATCAGTGAGCCATCAGTGATCCATCAGTGTGCCATCAGTGAGCCATCAGTGAGCCATAAGTGTACCATCAATGAGCCATCAGTCAGCCATCAGTGTACCATCAATGAGCCATCAGTGTACCATCAATGAGCCATCAGTGAGCCATCAGTATGCCATCAGTAATCCATCAGTGTACCATCAGTGAGCCATCAGTGTGCCATCAGTGAGCCATCAGTGTGCCATCAGTGTGCCATCAGTGAGCCATCAATGAGCCATCAGTGTGCCATCAGTGTACCATCAATGTACCATCAGTGTACCATCAATGAGCCATCAGTGAGCCATCAATGAGCCATCAGTGAGCCATCAATGAGCCATCAGTGTGCCATCAGTGTACCATCAATGATCCATCAGTGTTCCATCAATGAGCCATCAGTGTGCCATCAGTGAGCCATCAGTGTGCCATCAGTGAGCCATCAGTGTACCATCAATGAGCCATCAGTGAGCCATCAGTGAACCATCAGTGTACCATCAATGAGCCATCAGTGTACCATTAATGAACCATCAGTGTGCCATCAGTGAGCCATCAGTGTGCCATCAGTGAGCCATCAGTGTACCATCAATGAGCCATCAGTGAGCCATCAGTGATCCATCAGTGTACCATCAGTGTGCTATCAGTGTGCCATCAGTGAGCCATCAGTGTACCATCAATGAGCCATCAGTGTGCCATCAGTGAGCCATCAGTGTACCATCAATGAGCCATCAGTGTACCATTAATGAGCCATCAGTGTGCCATCAGTGAGCCATCAGTGTGCCATCAGTGTACCATCAATGAGCCATCAGTGTACCAGCAATGAGCCATCAGTGTGCCATCAGTGAGCCATCAGTGTACCATCAGTGTACCATCAGTGTGCCATCAGTGTACCATCAGTGAGCCATCAGTGTGCCATCAGTGAGCCATCAGTGTACCATCAGTGAGCCATCAGTGTGCCATCAGTGTACCACCAGTGAGCCATCAGTGTACCATCAGTGAGCCATCAGTGTGCCATCAGTGTGCCATCAGTGTACCATCAGTGAGCCATCAGTGTACCATCAGTGTACCATTAGTGAGCCATCAGTGTACCATCAGTGAGCCATCAGTGTGCCATCAGTGAGCCATCAGTGTACCATCAGTGTGCCATCAGTGAGCCATCAGTGTACCATCAGTGTACCATCAGTGAGCCATCAGTGTGCCATCAGTGTACCATCAGTGAGCCATCAGTGTACCATCAGTGTACCTTCAATGAGCCATCAGTGTGCCATCAGTGTGCCATCAGTGTACCATCAGTGAGCCATCAGTGTGCCATCAGTGTACCATCAGTGAGCCATCAGTGTACCATCAGTGTACCATCAGTGTGCCATCAGTGAGCCATCAGTGTGCCATCAGTGTACCATCAGTGAGCCATCGGTGTACCATCAGTGTACCTTCAATGAGCCATCAGTGTGCCATCAGTGTACCATCAGTGAGCCATCAGTGTGCCATCAGTGTACCATCAGTGAGCCATCAGTGTACCATCAGTGTACCATCAGTGTGCCATCAGTGAGCCATCAGTGTGCCATCAGTGTACCATCAGTGAGCCATCAGTGTACCATCAGTGTACCTTCAGTGAGCCATCAGTGTGCCATCACTGTACCACCAGTGAGCCATCAGTGTACCATCAGTGAGCCATCAGTGTGCCATCAGTGTACCATCAGTGTACCATCAGTGAGCCATCAGTGAGCCATCAGTGTGCCATCAGTGAGCCATCAGTGTACCATCAGTGTACCATTAGTGAGCCATCAGTGTACCATCAGTGAGCCATCAGTGTGCCATCAGTGAGCCATCAGTGTACCATCAGTGAGCCATCAGTGTACCATCAGTGTACCATCAGTGAGCCATCAGTGTACCATCAGTGAGCCATCAGTGAGCCATCAGTGTACCATCAGTGAGCCATCAGTGTACCATCAGTGTACCATCAGTGAGCCATCAGTGTACCATCAGTGAGACATCAGTGTACCATCAGTGAGCCATCAGTGTACCATCAGTGAGCCATCAGTGTACCATCAGTGAGCCATCAGTGTACCATCAGTGTACCATCAGTGAGCCATCAGTGTGCCATCAGTGTACCATCAGTGAGCCATCAGTGTACCATCAGTGAGCCATCAGTGAGCCATCAGTGTGCCATCAGTGAGCCATCAATGAGCCATCAATGAGCCATCAGTGTACCATTAATGAGCCATCAGTGTGCCATCAGTGTACCATTAGTGAGCCATCAGTGTACCATCAGTGAGCCATCAGTGTGCCATCAGTGAGCCATCAGTGTACCATCAGTGTGCCATCAGTGAGCCATCAGTGTACCATCAGTGTACCATCAGTGAGCCATCAGTGTACCATCAGTGAGCCATCAGTGTACCATCAGTGTACCTTCAATGAGCCATCAGTGTGCCATCAGTGTACCATCAGTGAGCCATCAGTGTGCCATCAGTGTACCATCAGTGAGCCATCAGTGTACCATCAGTGTACCATCAGTGTGCCATCAGTGAGCCATCAGTGTGCCATCAGTGTACCATCAGTGAGCCATCGGTGTACCATCAGTGTACCTTCAATGAGCCATCAGTGTGCCATCAGTGTACCATCAGTGAGCCATCAGTGTGCCATCAGTGTACCATCAGTGAGCCATCAGTGTACCATCAGTGTACCATCAGTGTGCCATCAGTGAGCCATCAGTGTGCCATCAGTGTACCATCAGTGAGCCATCAGTGTACCATCAGTGTACCTTCAGTGAGCCATCAGTGTGCCATTAGTGTACCACCAGTGAGCCATCAGTGTACCATCAGTGAGCCATCAGTGTGCCATCAGTGTACCATCAGTGTACCATCAGTGAGCCATCAGTGAGCCATCAGTGTGCCATCAGTGAGCCATCAGTGTACCATCAGTGTACCATTAGTGAGCCATCAGTGTACCATCAGTGAGCCATCAGTGTGCCATCAGTGAGCCATCAGTGTACCATCAGTGAGCCATCAGTGTACCATCAGTGTACCATCAGTGAGCCATCAGTGTGCCATCAGTGTACCATCAGTGAGCCATCAGTGAGCCATCAGTGTACCATCAGTGAGCCATCAGTGTACCATCAGTGTACCATCAGTGAGCCATCAGTGTACCATCAGTGAGACATCAGTGTACCATCAGTGAGCCATCAGTGTACCATCAGTGAGCCATCAGTGTACCATCAGTGAGCCATCAGTGTACCATCAGTGAGCCATCAGTGTACCATCAGTGAGCCATCACTGAGCCATCAGTGAGCCATCAGTGAGCCATCAGTGTGCCATCAGTGAGCCATCAATGAGCCATCAATGAGCCATCAGTGTACCATTAATGAGCCATCAGTGTGCCATCAGTGAGCCATTAGTGTGCCATCAGTGTACCATCAATGAGCCATCAGTGTACCAGCAATGAGCCATCAGTGTGCCATCAGTGAGCCATCAGTGTGCCATCAGTGTACCATCAGTGAGCCATCAGTGTGCCATCAGTGTACCATCAGTGAGCCATCAGTGTACCATCAGTGAGCCATCAGTGTGCCATCAGTGCGCCATCAGTGTACCATCAGTGTACCATCAGTGAGCCATCAGTGTACCATCAGTGAGCCATCAGTGTGCCATCAGTGAGCCATCAGTGTACCATCAGTGTACCATCAGTGAGCTATCAGTGAGCCATCAGTGTGCCATCAGTGAGCCATCAGTGTACCATCAGTGTACCATTAGTGAGCCATCAGTGTACCATCAGTGAGCCATCAGTGTGCCATCAGTGAGCTATCAGTGTACCATCAGTGAGCCATCAGTGAGCCATCAGTGTGCCATCAGTGAGCCATCAGTGTACCATCAGTGAGCCATCAGTGAGCCATCAGTGTGCCATCAGTGAGCCATCAGTGTACCATCAGTGAGCCATCAGTGTGCTATCAGTGAGCCATCAGTGTACCATCAGTGTACCTTCAGTGAGCCATCAGTGTGCCATCAGTGTACCATCAGTGAGCCATCAGTGTACCATCAGTGTACCATCAGTGTACCTTCAGTGAGCCATCAGTGTACCATCAGTGAGCCATCAGTGTGCCATCAGTGTACCAATCAGTGTACCATCAGTGTACCTTCAGTGAGCCATCAGTGTACCATCAGTGAGCCATCAGTGTGCCATCAGTGTACCATCAGTGTACCTTCAGTGAGCCATCAGTGTGCCATCAGTGTACCATCAGTGAGCCATCAGTGAGCCATCAGTGTACCATCAGTGAGCCATCAGTGTGCCATCAGTGTACCATCAGTGAGCCATCAGTGTGCCATCAGTGAGCCATCAGTGTACCATCAGTGAGCCATCAGTGTGCCATCAGTGAGCCATCAGTGTACCATCAGTGAGCCATCAGTGTACCATCAGTGAGCCATCAGTGAGCCATCAGTGAGCCATCAGTGTGCCATCAGTGTACCATCAGTGAGCCATCAGTGTACCATCAGTGTACCTTCAGTGAGCCATCAGGGTGCCATCAGTGTACCATCAGTGAGCCATCAGTGTGCCATCAGTGTACCATCAGTGTGCCATCAGTGTGCCATCAGTGAGCCATCAGTGTACCATCATTGTACCATCAGTGAGCCATCAGTGTGCCATCAGTGTACCATCAGTGAGCCATCAGTGTACCATCAGTGAGCCATCAGTGTGCCATCAGTGTACCATCAGTGAGCCATCAGTGTACCATCAGTGAGCCATCAGTGTACCATCAGTGTACCATCAGTGAGCCATCAGTGTGCCATCATTGTACCATCAGTGTGCCATCAGTGTACCATCAATGAGACATCAGTGTACCATCAGTGAGCCATCAGTGTACCATCAGTGTACCTTCATTGAGCCATCAGTGTGCCATCAGTGTACCATCAGTGAGCCATCAGTGTACCATCAGTGTGCCATCAGTGTACCATCAATGAGACATCAGTGTACCATCAGTGAGCCATCAGTGTACCATCAGTGTACCTTCATTGAGCCATCAGTGTACCATCAGTGTACCTTCAGTGAGCCATCAGTGTGCCATCAGTGTACCATCAGTGAGCCATCAGTGTACCATCAGTGAGCCATCAGTGAGCCATCAGTGTACCATCAGTGTACCATCAGTGAGCCATCAGTGAGCCATCAGTGTGCCATCAGTGAGCCATCAGTGTACCATTAGTGAGCCATCAGTGTACCATCAGTGAGCCATCAGTGTGCCATCAGTGAGCCATCAGTGTACCATCAGTGAGCCATCAGTGAGCCATCAGTGTGCCATCAGTGAGCCATCAGTGTACCATCAGTGAGCCATCAGTGAGCCATCAGTGTGCCATCAGTGAGCCATCAGTGTACCATCAGTGTACCATCAGTGAGCCATCAGTGTGCCATCAGTGAGCCATCAGTGTACCATCAGTGTACCTTCAGTGAGCCATCAGTGTGCCATCAGTGTACCATCAGTGAGCCATCAGTGTACCATCAGTGAGCCATCAGTGTACCATCAGTGTACCTTCAGTGAGCCATCAGTGTACCATCAGTGTACCATCAGTGAGCCATCAGTGTACCAATCAGTGTACCATCAGTGTACCTTCAGTGAGCCATCAGTGTACCATCAGTGTACCATCAGTGAGCCATCAGTGTGCCATCAGTGTACCATCAGTGAGCCATCAGTGTACCATCAGTGTACCTTCAGTGAGCCATCAGTGTGCCATCAGTGTACCATCAGTGAGCCATCAGTGAGCCATCAGTGTACCATCAGTGAGCCATCAGTGTACCATCAGTGAGCCATCAGTGAGCCATCAGTGAGCCATCAGTGTACCATCAGTGAGCCATCAGTGTACCATCAGTGTACCATCAGTGAGCCATCAGTGTGCCATCAGTGTACCATCAGTGAGCCATCAGTGTACCATCAGTGTACCTTCAGTGAGCCATCAGTGAGCCATCAGTGTACCATCAGTGAGCCATCAGTGTGCCATCAGTGTACCATCAGTGTACCATCAGTGTGCCATCAGTGAGCCATCAGTGTACCATCATTGTACCATCAGTGAGCCATCAGTGTGCCATCAGTGTACCATCAGTGAGCCATCAGTGTACCATCAGTGAGCCATCAGTGTACCATCAGTGTACCATCAGTGAGCCATCAGTGTGCCATCAGTGTACCATCAGTGTGCCATCAGTGTACCATCAATGAGACATCAGTGTACCATCAGTGAGCCATCAGTGTACCATCAGTGTACCTTCATTGAGCCATCAGTGTGCCATCAGTGTACCATCAGTGAGCCATCAGTGTGCCATCAGTGTACCATCAGTGTACCATCAGTGTGCCATCAGTGAGCCATCAGTGTACCATCAGTGTGCCATCAGTGTGCCATCAGTAAGCCATCAGTGTACCATCAGTGAGCCATCAGTGTGCCATCAGTGTACCATCAGTGAGCCATAAGTGTACCATCAGTGTACCATCAGTGAGCCATCAGTGTGCCATCAGTGTACCATCAGTGAGCCAACAGTGTGCCATCAGTGAGCCATTAGTGTACCATCAGTGAGCCATTAGTGTGCCATCAGTGTACCATCAATGAGACATCAGTGTACCATCAGTGTGCCATCAGTGTGCCATCAGTGTACCATCAATGAGCCATCAGTGTACCATCAATGAGACATCAGAGTGCCATCAGTGAGCCATCAGTGTACCATCAATGAGACATCAGTGTACCATCAATGAGCCATCAGTGTACCATCAATGAGCCATCAGTGTACCATCAATGAGCCATCAGTGAGCCATCAGTGTGCCATCAGTGTGCCATCAGTGTACCATCAGTGAGCCATCAGTGTACCATCAATGAGACATCAGTGTGCAATCTGTTTTTTTCCGGTATGACTTAAGAAAAATCAATACCAAAGCTTCTCCTATGTTTTGCAATATTAAACACGTACAGCACAAGGATGGCACACGGATGCGATCTGTGTGCTGTATGTGTTTTACACAGACCCATTAACATTATCAGCCCTTGTCATCCATTCTGCTGGTAAAAAACAGACATGTCTCTGTGTGGTTTGCACAGACACACAGTCTGCAAACACACGTACATGTGTGCAGCCTCAACGGTTAGAATGGGTGCAAGTGATATCCGTGAAAAAAATGGATGCCACACGTGCCTAAAACACTGACACATGAAGGGGCCTAAGGGTCTGTTTCCACGATCAGGAAACGCTGCGTGTCTGACGCTGCATAGAGCCGCAGCGTCAGACACGCAGCGTCCAGATGTTACAGCATAGTGGAGGGGATGTAATGAAATCCCGTCTCCACTATGCGTGGTAACACGCACGCGGCGACCCTGCGACTCCGGACATGCTGCGCGTCTTTTCAGATCGCAGCATGTCCGTATATCTTGCGGCGACGCTGCGTCGCCGCAAGATATAGCACAGGGCCCTATGGTGGGGAGCGATGATGCCGGATGTGTGCTGTGAACACATCCGGCATCATCGCGTCCCAGAAAGGGGGCGGGGCTTACCGCAGAGCGGCTAAGCCGCTCCGACGATACCGCCGGCCATCCTGAAAGTGGACACATAGCCTAAGAGACATCAGGAGCAGCATCAGAGACTCAGCTGTGGAATCTCAGGAGGGTGATAAAAGAACTGCACCTGGGGACAGGGGGTTTCTGAAACTGGAAAACCTCTTTAAAGAGGTTGTCTGGTCTAAACCTACAAGTATGTAGTCACTTTATATGACGGCAGACTTGTGAATCATCACATTGTGCACACTGCGAACTGTGAGGATTCACTATTGCCGACACAATGACTGCAGTAACGTCATTTGCATACATGCGGTCACAGGCAAACTAGATGGGCGCAACCTCACTCAATGCCACTATATTGAGCGAGGCCGGAAATAGTCTAGTCGGAATGTGGCCAGAAGTATGGAAATTGTATTATTGCGGGTCCTATAACCGACAAACTCCCAGCACCGGTGGATCCTCGCAGTGCGCACAATGTGAGGATTCACAAGTCTGCAGTCACAAAGTGCGACTGATACTATTTACTGAATTATAATAGACTGGTCATTTGACATTAAGAGTTCTGAAAACTTACACTGGGATTTAGAAGAAAATGGGGCAAAAGTGGTTTCCTTCCATTGGTTATAATGTGTCCCCCCATAGCTAGTGATAACTGTCCGATAAGGAGTTTGTTGATTTCCAACCCTTTGAGGACCATAAATTGATTCAATTAGTTCAATCTAATTCTATTTAGTTTAACAATATGGGACAAATTTATCCCTCGGTCCTCTCAAACGGGCTAATATGTAGAAAAATGGTTTCCAGTCTCGACAAGTCCTGATGTGTTAAAAGTCACCTGTGCTCTAATCGCTCAGCATTTTCTAATCATGCAGGGGGTTAGACCAGGAGATCAGAGCTGTGTCCTCACACACTGAGAAACCTAAGGCCGGTCTCACACGTCCAGATAATTCCGGTACTGGAAAAACCGGTACCGGAGTTATCCGTGTCCGTGTGCTCACATGGCACATCAGTGTGGCACACGTGCAGCAGCCGTGTGCCGCCCGTGTGCCGACTGGGTACCACATGGACCGTGCAGGAGACAGCGCTACAGTTAGGACTGTCCCCTGCCTTGGGTGCTGAATCCGGAATTCATTCCTTCTTCCCAGCAGCGTTAGCTGTAGAGAAGGAATGAAAAATCGTTGTTTTTTTTTCATTTTTTTTTGTTAAAATAAAGTTCCTGGTAATCTCCCCCTTCCCACCCCCTGTGCGCCCGCCCGCTGGCATTAAAATACTCACCCAGCTCCCTCGATGACTCCTCTCAGCACCGCAGCTCGTCCTGTATGAGCGGTCATGTGGTGCCACACATTACAGTGATGAATATACGGCTCCACCTCCCATAGGAGGCGCAGCCTCACTCAATGCACTGTATTGAGCGAGGCCGGAAATAGTCTAGTCGGAATGTGGCCAGAAGTATGGAAATTGTATTCTTGCGGGTCCCATGACCGACAAACTCCCAGCACCGGTGGATCCTCGCAGTGCGCACAATGTGAGGATTCACAAGTCTGCAGTCACAAAGTGCGACTGATACTATTTACTGAATTATAATAGACCATAGGGGTGGAGCCGCATATTCATCACTGTAATGTGCGGCATCACGTGACCGTTCATACAGGACAAGCTGTGGTGCTGACAGGAGTCATCGAGGGAGCTGGGTGAGTATTTTAATGCCAGCGGGCGGGCACACAGGGGGAGGGAGGCGGGAGCTGACCGGGAACTTTATTTTAACAAAAAAAAAATGATTTTTCATTCCTTCTCTCCAGCGAACGCTGCTGGGGAGAAGGAATGAATGGCGGCTTCAGCACCACATGCTGGGGGGACAGCGCTTACTGTAGCGCTGTCTCCTGCAGGTCCGTGTGGTACCCAGTCAGCACATGGGTGGCACACGGACAGCATCCGTGTGCGGTACGTGTTTACACGGACCCATTGACTTTAATGGGTCCGTGTGATCCATGCGTTCCCACAAACACTGACATGTCTTTGTGTTTTGCAAACGGACACACGGGCCGTGAAAACACGCTGACATGTGCAGAGACACATTGATTTTACTGTGTCTACGTGTGTCAGTGTCTCCGGTACGTGAGGAAACTGTCACCACATGTACCGGAGCCACTGACGTGTGAAACCGGCCTAAAATATGGTGGGAGCGTGTGCTCTTCCTGCTGTGTCGCTGTCGGCTTATGATTGGCCAACTCATACAGAGGTGAAATTTAAAATAAAAACAAAAAAAAACAAACATTTTATTCCGCTTTACAACCACTGTTACATCGTGTGTACAGTTCAACATCAAAAATTTGGTAAAAGATCCCTTTAAAATAAAGTAAAATATGCCAAAATCTTACAAAAAGTTACCCCCCCCCCCACCCCACTCTATCTAGGAGATTTAGTACTTACAGAGACTGCAGAGATAAAACTATCAATGAGGTAGTAGTCGGCACCACCGTGTGCGCTCAGATGTGCAGGCATGAAAGCTACAGTCTTTGCTAGATGCTGGGTCTTCTTGTTGGCCACAAAGTCAAACACTTCGATAGGACCCCGTCCACAGCAGCGTATTTCTCCCTGGAACAAGCAAAATATCCTTAGACTTGTCATGGTTAAATACGAACCTCACAAAGTGCTTATGGCCACCCGCTTTTCCAAAAGCTAAGGCCACGTTCAGTATTTGGTCAGTATTTTACCTCAGTATTTGTAAGCCAAAACCAGGAGTGGGTGATATATACAGAAGTGGTGCAGATGTTTCTATTATACTTTTCCTCTGATCGTTCCTCTCCTGGTTTTGGCTTATAAATACTGATGTAAAATACTGACCAAATACTGAACGCGTGAATGTGGCCTAATAGTCCTAGGAGGGAATAGGATGTATTTTCAAAGAGGAGAACTGCTTAGGCAGTGGTTTGTTTCATGAAAACAAAAGGATCGGCCATGGAAAGTGCATCTGCTCGATTCTTCTGTACCCAACATCATCTATCAGAGACAGTTGGTAAGCCCCATAGACTTCAGCGGGTCGCCAGTTCCTGCCAGGTTCTAATGTGTAGAGGGGCCTGATGGTGCCATGGCTCACATTTAGGCCGACGGTCACACCACCGTATATTTTCTCATCTGACAGAATCGGGAAGATTATGCTTATCACACTCTGATTACAGTGTGCCCTGATTTTCTTATTTTCTTGGATGTGGAGAAGATGGAAAATATATTTCTCCATCATCTCCATTCTGTCAGTCTGTGAAAATCAGACTGCTGAGATGTCATCCAAGCGCCGTCCAATTTTTTCCACAGACTGATTGACATGCATGACCAAGTGCGATCCAATCTTTTGTTAGATAACTTTAGGGTCAAATCTATTGTTGTCTGCACTCACTTGCCCTTATAGTGTTAATATATTATAACACCTTGAGAGGTGCTGGTCAGGTTTTCCTTTATTTATTTATTTAATTATATATATATATATATATATATATATATATATATATATATATATATATATATACATATATACATATATATATATATATATATACATATATATATACACATATATATATATATATATATATATATATATATAATTAAATAAATAGTGGGAAACCTGACCAGCACCTCTCAAGGGTGAACAGTTGCAAGCTGCGATGACTCCATTACACATAGAAATGAAACACAGCAGCACTCTTTATGAGCCAAGATATATGTAAACACTGAAAACATTAAATCCAAACTATATCACTACTCAGTAAGATTTACTTACCAAAATGAAGGTTCTTAGCGCATAAAGTGGCCAATTCATGTGTGCCCATCAACCATGGCAAGGTGACCTCCCTCTGATGGGTCCTATCCTACTGTATAGACCTCTCTTGAGCTTTGAACCTACAGTTAAAAGGACAAACATGTCTCTCCGGGCCATGAGCCTACAATTCAAATGGGTAACTAGAACTGATTAAAATCACCTTTAGGTTAATGGGAGGAGGTCAGAGTCAGGCTGGAGGCAGTCACACCTCCAATAGTAAAATATAGAAACCTGACCAGCACCTCCTATGTGCGAACAGGTTTTCCTTTATAGTTACTATTGGAGGTGTGACTGCCTTCTACCTGACTCTGCGCTCCTCTCATTAACCTTAAAGTGATTTTAATCACTTCTACTTGCCCATTTAAGTTGTAGGCTCATAGCCCGGGAGAGACACGTTTGTCCATTTAACTGTAAGAAACATGTCCAGTAGGATAGGACCCATGAGATGGAGGTCACCTTGCTGTGGTTGAGGAGTATACATGTATTATCCAATTTATGCGCTAAATACTTCCATTTTTTGTAAGTACATCTAATAGAATAACAATGCAGTTTAGAATTAATGTTTTCAGTGTTTATATTTCTTGACTCATATGGAGTGCTGCTGTGTTTCCTTTATGTATGTATATATATGATTTACAGAAGTATTTTGCACTTGTTTTTTTCATACAAACTATGTAAAGAAATACATTAGTAATGGAGAAAGATACAGTATATATAATAAAGGTATATAATGCAGAAGTATGTATGATTGAGATAGATAGATAGATGATAGATAATATATATATAGATAACAGATAGATAGATAGATAGATAGATAGATAGATAGATAATAGATAGATAATAGATAAATAGATAATAAATAGATGATAGATACATGATAGATAGATACCATAGATAGATAGATAATAGATAGATAATAGAAGGATAGATAACACATTAGATAGATAATAGATAGATAGATAATAGATAGATAGATAATAGATAGATAGATAGATAGATAGATAGATAGATAGATAGATAGATAATAGATAAATAGATAGATAATCGATATATAGATAATAGATAGATAGATAGATAGATAGATAGATAATAGATAGATAATAGATAGATAAATAGATAGATAGATAGATGATAGCTATATAGATAACAGATAGATAATAGATAGATAACAGATAGATAATAGATAACAGATAGATAATAGATAGATAGATAATAGATAGATAGATAACATATAGATAATAGATAGATAATAGATAGATAGATAACAGATAGATAATAGATAGATAGATAATAGATAGATAATAGATAGATAGATAATAGATAACAGATAGATAATAGATATATAGATAATAGATAACAGATCGATAATAGATAGATAACACATTAGATAGGCATTCTCAAGGCTTGAGAAAGGTTCACACTAAGAACAGAAACGTCACCATTATGTGCTATTAAAAGTCAGCCTTTTTCCTGTCTTTCCGCTGCTGTGCTGTCTCTATGTCTTCTATATATTTGGAGGATTGGTCTTTATCTGGGAGGCTCGACACACTCAATTTTCTGCTTTTTGCTGGTGCTACTCGCACGTTTTCCTTTTAGGTACACAGATGTATGACAGTTGCTGCTGAGAAAGATTTTGGACCCGAGTGTGAATGAACCAGCATAGAACGTTCTGAAAATCAGCACATTTTGTACACACATCTTTTTTGACTTAAGCCATTTTCACAGCAGTTTCGGGCAACTCTGTTGTGAATTCTGTGGTCAAGCTCCCTCCTGTGGTCATGAGTGGTACTTCGGCTGGTTCTGTCTATGAGCTTCCTCTGGTGGATGTGAGTGGGGCTGCGGCCTCTGAGTTTCCTTCCTCAGGTGACGAGGTTAAGTCGTTAGGTGCTGCTCTATTTAACTCCACCTAGTTCTTTGTTCCTGGCCTCCAGTCAATGTTCCAGTATTGGTCTAGCTCTCTCCTGGATCGTTCTTGTGGCCTGTCTGCCCTGCATAAGCTAAGTTTTGCTTGTGTTACTTTTGTTTGCTATATTTTCTGTCCAGCTTGCTATATTGGTTTTTCTTGCTTGCTGGAAGCTCTGAGACGCAGAGGGAGCACCTCCGTACCGTTAGTCGGTGCGGAGGGTCTTTTTGCCCCCTCTGCGTGGTTGTTTGTAGGTTTTTATGCTGACCGCAAAGCTATCTTTCCTATCCTCGGTCAATTCAGTAAGTCGGGCCTCACTTTGCTAAAATCTATTTCATCTCTGTGTTTGTATTTTCATCTTACTCACAGTCATTATATTTGGGGGGCTGCCTTTTCCTTGGGGGAATTTCTCTGAGGCAAGGTAGGCTTATTTTTCTATCTTCAGGGCTAGCTAGTTTCTCAGGCTGTGCCCGAGGCGCCTAGGTTTTTGTCAGGAGCGCTCCACGGCTACCTCTAGTGTGGTTTGATAGGATTAGGGATTGCGGTCAGCAGAGTTTCCACGTCTCAGAGCTCGTCCTATGTTAGTTACTATCAGGTCACTTTGTGTGCTCTTAACCACTAGGTCCATTGTGGTTCTGAATCACCTGTTCATAACAGTACTGGAGGCCCAAAGTACTAATGCTTCTCAATAGAGGGAAAAGAGAAGTTCTGAGACCATTTTTTTTTCTCTGTACTGTGTTTTGTCTTTCTTTTCCCCTAGACATTTGGGTGGTTCAGGACACAGGTGTAGTGATGGACATTAAAGGTCTGTCTTCTTGTATGGATCACCTCACTGCAAGAGTACAAAATATTCAAGACTTTGTGGTTCAGAATTCTATGTTAGAACCAAGAATTCCTATTCCTGATTTGATTTCTGGAGATAGAGCTAAGTTTCTGAGTTTTAAGAATAATTGTAAACTGTTTCTGGCTTTGAAACCCCGCTCCTCTGGTGACCCAGTTCAACAAGTTAAGATCATTATTTCTTTATTACGTGGCGACCCTCAAGACTGGGCATTTTCCCTTGCGCCAGGAGATCCTGCATTATGTAATATTGATGCATTTTTTCTGGCGCTCGGATTGCTGTATGATGAACCTAATTCAGTGGATCAGGCAGAGAAAAATTTGCTGGCTCTGGGTCAGGGTCAGGATGAGGTAGAGATATATTGTCAGAAGTTTAGGAAGTGGTCTGTGCTCACTCAATGGAATGAATGTGCGCTGGCAGCAATTTTCAGAAAAGGTCTCTCTGAAGCCCTTAAGGATGTCATGGTGGGATTTCCTATGCCTGCTGGTCTGAATGAGTCTATGTCTTTGGCCATTCAGATCGGTCGACGCTTGCGTGAGCGTAAAACTGTGCACCATTTGGCGGTATTATCTGAGCATGGACCTGAGCCTATGCAGTGCGATAGGACTTTGACCAGAGCTGAACGGCAGGAACACAGACGTCAGAATGGGCTGTGTTTTTACTGTGGTGATTCCACTCATGCGATCTCCGATTGTCCTAAGCGCACTAAGCGGTTCGCTAGGTCTGCCACCATTGGTACGGTACAGTCGAAATTTCTTTTGTCCGTTACTTTGATCTGCTCTTTGTCATCCTATTCTGTCATGGCATTTGTGGATTCTGGCGCTGCCCTGAATTTGATGGACTTGGAGTATGCTAGGCGCTGTGGGTTTTTCTTGGAGCCCTTGCAGTATCCTATTCCATTGAGAGGAATTGATGCTACGCCTTTGGCCAAGAATAAGCCTCAGTACTGGACCCAGCTGACCATGTGCATGGCTCCTGTGCATCAGGAGGATATTCGCTTTTTGGTGTTGCATAATCTGCATGATGTGGTCGTGTTGGGGTTGCCATGGCTACAAGTCCATAACCCAGTATTGGATTGGAAATCAATGTCTGTGTCCAGCTGGGGTTGTCAGGGGGTACATGGTGATGTTCCATTTCTGTCTATTTCATCATCCACCCCTTCTGAGGTCCCAGAGTTCTTGTCGGATTACCGGGATGTATTTGATGAGCCCAAGTCCAGTGCCCTACCTCCGCATAGGGATTGTGATTGTGCTATCGATTTGATTCCTGGTAGTAAGTTTCCTAAAGGTCGACTATTTAATTTGTCTGTGCCTGAGCACGCCGCTATGCGGAGTTACATAAAGGAATCCTTGGAGAAGGGTCATATTCGCCCGTCGTCGTCGCCATTGGGAGCAGGGTTCTTTTTTGTGGCCAAGAAGGATGGTTCGCTGAGACCTTGTATTGATTACCGCCTTCTAAATAAAATCACGGTCAAATTTCAGTACCCCTTGCCGCTGCTGTCTGATTTGTTTGCTCGGATTAAGGGGGCTAGTTGGTTCACCAAGATAGATCTTCGTGGTGCGTATAATCTTGTGCGTATTAAACAGGGCGATGAATGGAAAACAGCATTTAATACGCCCGAGGGCCATTTTGAGTACCTGGTTATGCCATTCGGGCTTTCTAATGCTCCATCAGTGTTCCAGTCCTTTATGCATGACATCTTCCGAGAGTACCTGGATAAATTCCTGATTGTGTACTTGGATGATATTTTGGTCTTCTCGGATGATTGGGAGTCTCACGTGAAGCAGGTCAGAATGGTGTTCCAGGTCCTGCGTGCGAATTCTTTGTTTGTGAAGGGGTCAAAGTGTCTCTTTGGTGTTCAGAAGGTTTCATTTTTGGGTGTCATTTTTTCCCCTTCTACTATCGAGATGGACCCTGTTAAAGTTCAGGCCATTTATGATTGGACTCAGCCAACGTCTCTGAAGAGTCTGCAAAAGTTCCTGGGCTTTGCTAATTTGTATCGTCGCTTCATCAATAATTTTTCTAGTATTGCTAAACCGTTGACTGATTTAACCAAGAAGGGTGCTGATGTGGTCAATTGGTCTTCTGCTGCTGTGGAAGCTTTTCAAGAGTTGAAGCGTCGTTTTTCTTCTGCCCCTGTGTTGTGCCAACCAGATGTTTCGCTCCCGTTCCAGGTCGAGGTTGATGCTTCTGAGATTGGAGCAGGGGCTGTTTTGTCGCAAAGAAGTTCTGATGGCTCGGTGATGAAACCATGCGCCTTCTTTTCCAGGAAGTTTTCGCCTGCTGAGCGTAATTATGATGTTGGCAATCGAGAGTTGCTGGCCATGAAGTGGGCATTCGAGGAGTGGCGTCATTGGCTTGAAGGAGCTAAGCATCGCGTGGTGGTCTTGACTGATCACAAGAACTTGACTTATCTCGACTCTGCCAAACGGTTGAATCCTAGACAGGCTCGTTGGTCGCTGCTTTTCTCCCGTTTTGACTTTGTGGTTTCGTACCTTCCGGGCTCTAAAAATGTGAAGGCGGATGCCCTGTCTAGGAGTTTTGTGCCCGACTCTCCGGGTTTGTCTGAGCCGGCGGGTATTCTCAAAGAGGGGGTAATTTTGTCTGCCATCTCCCCTGATTTGCGGCGGGTGCTGCAAAAATTTCAGGCTAATAGACCTGACCGTTGCCCAGCGGAGAAACTGTTTGTCCCTGATAAATGGACGAGTAGAGTTATCTCTGAGGTTCATTGTTCGGTGTTGGTTGGTCATCCTGGAATCTTTGGTACCAGAGATTTGGTGGCTAGATCCTTTTGGTGGCCGTCTCTGTCACGGGATGTGCGTTCGTTTGTGCAGTCCTGTGGGATTTGTGCTCGGGCTAAGCCCTGCTGTTCTCGTGCCAGTGGGTTGCTTTTGCCCTTGCCAGTCCCGAAGAGGCCCTGGACACATATCTCTATGGATTTTATTTCGGATCTCCCCGTCTCTCAAAAAATGTCGGTCATTTGGGTTGTTTGTGATCGCTTCTCTAAGATGGTCCATTTGGTACCCTTGTCTAAATTGCCTTCCTCCTCTGATTTGGTGCCATTGTTCTTCCAGCATGTGGTTTGTTTACATGGCATTCCGGAGAACATCGTTTCTGACAGAGGTTCCCAGTTTGTTTCGAGGTTTTGGCGAGCCTTTTGTGCTAGGATGGGCATTGATTTGTCTTTTTCCTCGGCTTTCCATCCTCAGACAAATGGCCAGACTGAACGAACCAATCAGACCTTGGAAACATATCTGAGATGTTTTGTTTCTGCCGATCAGGATGATTGGGTGTCCTTTTTGCCTTTGGCTGAGTTCGCCCTTAATAATCGGGCCAGCTCGGCTACTTTGGTTTCGCCGTTTTTCTGCAATTCTGATTTCCATCCTCGTTTCTCTTCAGGGCAGGTTGAGTCTTCTGACTGTCCTGGTGTGGATACTGTGGTGGATAGGTTGCAGCAGATTTGGACTCATGTGGTGGACAATTTGACATTGTCTCAGGAGAAGGCTCAACGTTTCGCTAACCGCCGGCGCTGTGTGGGTCCCCGACTTCGTGTTGGGGATTTGGTTTGGTTGTCATCTCGTTATATTCCTATGAAAGTTTCCTCTCCTAAGTTTAAGCCTCGTTTCATTGGTCCGTATAGGATTTCTGAGGTTCTTAATCCTGTGTCTTTTCGTTTGACCCTTCCAGCTTCTTTTTCCATCCATAACGTATTCCATAGGTCGTTGTTGCGGAGATACGTGGCACCTGTGGTTCCATCCATTGATCCTCCTGCCCCGGTTTTGGTTGAGGGGGAGTTGGAGTATATAGTGGAGAAGATTTTGGATTCTCGTATTTCGAGACGGAAACTCCAGTACCTGGTTAAGTGGAAGGGTTATGGTCAGGAAGATAATTCCTGGGTCTTTGCCTCTGATGTTCATGCTGCCGATCTGGTTCGTGTCTTTCATTTGGCTCATCCTGGTCGGCTTGGGTGCTCTGGTGAGGGTTCGGTGACCCCTCCTCAAGGGGGGGGTACTGTTGTGAATTCTGTGGTCAAGCTCTCTCTGTGGTCATGAGTGGTACTTCGGCTGGTTCTGTCTATGAGCTTCCTCTGGTGGATGTGAGTGGGGCTGCGGCCTCTGAGTTTCCTTCCTCAGGTGACGAGGTTAAGTCGTTAGGTGCTGCTCTATTTAACTCCACCTAGTTCTTTGTTCCTGGCCTCCAGTCAATGTTCCAGTATTGGTCTAGCTCTCTCCTGGATCGTTCTTGTGGCCTGTCTGCCCTGCATAAGCTAAATTTTGCTTGTGTTACTTTTGTTTGCTATATTTTCTGTCCAGCTTGCTATATTGGTTTTTCTTGCTTGCTGGAAGCTCTGAGACGCAGAGGGAGCACCTCCGTACCGTTAGTCGGTGCGGAGGGTCTTTTTGCCCCCTCTGCGTGGTTGTTTGTAGGTTTTTATGCTGACCGCAAAGCTATCTTTCCTATCCTCGGTCTATTCAGTAAGTCGGGCCTCACTTTGCTAAAATCTATTTCATCTCTGTGTTTGTATTTTCATCTTACTCACAGTCATTATATGTGGGGGGCTGCCTTTTCCTTTGGGGAATTTCTCTGAGGCAAGGTAGGCTTATTTTTCTATCTTCAGGGCTAGCTAGTTTCTCAGGCTGTGCCCGAGGCGCCTAGGTTTTTGTCAGGAGCGCTCCACGGCTACCTCTAGTGTGGTTTGATAGGATTAGGGATTGCGGTCAGCAGAGTTTCCACGTCTCAGAGCTCATCCTATGTTAGTAACTATCAGGTCACTTTGTGTGCTCTTAACCACTAGGTCCATTGTGGTTCTGAATCACCTGTTCATAACACAACTCCATCAAAATGGCTGAAGCTGGGAGGAACTTGGTGTGGGTATCCTCGCCCATCAAAGTCAGTAAAAGAACAAGATTTCTTCTGGCCGGAGACAAGGGGACTGGCCCAAGAGGCAGATTCCCTCTGACATCGCCCCGTCTGCTTAGATTGATTGACAGGTCTCTCTCTATATATAATCGAGACCTGTGAATCTAGCTGAGTGGGCAGAGCAAAGCCGGTAGGGAACCGGTGTCTTGGACCAGTCCCCTTGTCTTCAGCCGCACCCTATGTTATGTTTTCCATGTCAGTAATGAAGGGGCGGCCTCTGATTCATGCAGTATAAATCTGCTATCAGGTTCTCTTTAAGGATCCATCACTGGGAACGTGGCGCGTTACACATTTCTCATTAAACTGTGCTGTCTATGTGATGTCCGCGCGTCCCGGACCCTCCAGAGTGAGAAATCCTCTTTATAGCCCTTTAATTTGTTCAGAAAATAAGCTCGGCAACCATTCCACCATGTCTGATCCCACCCTAACAAACCCAGCCTCAGATTTCTTATCCTCTGGACGCTAATGGTGAAAATTCCCATTAAATGACATCAAGCACAGATCTTGCAATGTGAGAAAATAATAGAAAAAACTAATTTAAGATTTTACATCTTTTATTTATATAATGAATTAGATCTTTTGCCCAGATCAGAAGACCCAAGAGCTAATACCTTGATTCTCCACTTTACCACTAGATGTCACTAGAAGGTTATAATCAAAAGCTCCAGTGTAATGATTATTCCAGAAAATGCACCGGAGGAGCTAAGAAAATAAATAGCGCAAGCATGTCCAATGCACGTTATGCTATAAAGAAAGTTCATATTCTTATCAATCATTAAATGCATGGGCAGAACTATAGCTATGGGGTCCTCAACTACAAGGGACCTTGTAAGAGGGGCGGAAATACGTCCTGCTCTGCACCACTAGGCTCTGCGCAAGAGGACTGGCAAAAAAAGAGGCAGTGCCAGTGTGGGAGATAGGTGTAATGTCCTGCCAGAGTGGGTAGGAACATAAGGGACGAGTGGGGAAGAAAGTGGGGGAGTGAGGGTGGTAAGGAGTGTTGGACCTCATTCAAGTTTGTTCCTGATCCAATGTATAATGATTAGAGTAAGTTGATACGTGACAGTATTTTGGCAGAATTGTCAAAACTACAACATATAAAGTATGTCGCAGAACTGAAGATCCTCAGCATAAAAAGGAACTGTCACGAGGTGATAAGCGTCCAGTTTTTGTTCTTATTTTATTCCCGTTGTTCGTCTGACTATACCGTTTTTTTTTTTTTTTCAAATTCGCCATATCGTTCCAGAGATATTGCCCATTTATGGTCTTCCATGGGGGTGTGGCTCACAGGATCCTCTGGGATGTGTCTCTAGGTGGCGCTGCATAATTACCCCGTGTGCCACGCCCCCTGAGAACATACCATAAAAAGCAGCACTAAATAAAAAGGCCACATATTTCTAGAACCATATGGTGGATTTAAAAAGAAAAAAAAAAACACCTGAATAATCAGGGAAGCAGCGAGAACAAAGTAAGAGCTAAAACTGGATATCTGTGACTTGGCGACAGGTCGTCTATAAAGGGGTCGTCCCATATAATATATTTATGGCACACCAGGGACCTGCTTCTCTCTGGAGATTGGGGCCAAGGCCTGCAATTCTAGGCATAGAGTGTGGGCTATGATGCATGAATTTCAAAAATTGACAATCACAACTTATTAGCAAGTTTCAGGACTCTGAAATAAATGGATAGAGGGCGTCATGTGTTGTGAATTCTGCTCTTGGGCTCCCTCCGGTGGTTATGAGTGGTAGTGCTGCGGTAGTTGGATCGCAGCATTTATCAGGTGTATCTATTTTTTTGCAATTTGGGCTGGGCTATATAGCCTTGCTTGATCCTTTAATCAGTGCCAGTTGTCCATTGTTTTTGGAGGATTCACATCCCTTCTGGTCTCTCCTGTTTGCTGTGCTTTTCTTCAAAGATAAGTCCTGGCTTTGTTTTTGCTGTCCACCTGCTGTGGACCTTATAGTTCTGTGCATTTTTCATGTTTTGTCTTGTCCAGCTTAGTCTGTGAAGGATTTTTTGCAGCCTAGCTATTTCTCTGGAGATGCAGATATACCCTCCATGTCTTTAGTCAGATGTGGTGTTTTGTATTTTCTGTGGTGGATATTTTCTAGTGTTTTAAAACTGACCACATAGTACTCTGTTCTATTCTTTCTTTTTTAGCTAGTATGGCCTCCTATGCTAAATCCTGATTTCATTTCTGCGTATGTTATTTCCCTCTCCTCTCACAGTCAAAATTTGTGGGGGGGGGGGGGCTGTCTTTCCTTTGGGGATTTTCTCTGAGGCAAGATAGGTTTCCTGTTTCTGTCTTTAGGGGTAGTTATTTCTTAGGCTGTGTCGAGGGGTCTAGGGAGTGTTAGGTACCCCCCACGGCTACTTCTAGTTGCGCTGCTAGGTTCAGGGTTTGCGGTCAGTACAGGTGCCACCTTCTCCAGAGTACGTCTCATGCTGCTCCAAGGCCACCAGATCATAACAGTCATGGATGTGTGGCCACCTCTCCATTCCGGGTGGTATGAGACGGAGCCGCGTTCTCGAGACAAATGGAGATTTTTTTTCTAAATTAAATTTTGCACAATACTAGAATTCGTTGTGTAATTTGGGTGCAATGTAATAATTTTGCAGGACCTGAATATCTGTTATGCCAGATGCTTGATTGGAAGGGAGTTGGGCGGGCCTATGGGCTTCAGGTGTCGGTGCCTAGTCAGTTTATATAGAGAGTGGGCTAGGCCACCAAACTGAATGTTGTCCGCATCCTGTAGACCCCCATATTCTAATGACTGGTGGGCTTCTCAATAATCACTTCTGTATCCTCTTCTCCAAAAACCTAAATTGTCCTACAATCACTAGTAATAATGACTTTTCTTTTGATTAGTTCACAGCGTTAATATGACACCCAATAGGAACTGCAAAAAAACCAAAAAGGGGCCTAATTGTAATGTAGAAAGTCACTGAGATAAGAAGAGAATTTCCATTATTTATTCCTCATCTCCTGGTCTGGGGTCAGGAAGGAATAAAAAAGGGAATTAACATTAGAAAAGCAATTGAGGCAATTTCCTGACACAATAGAGGACTATGCGGGGCTTCCAGCTGCTGGGCTTCCAGCTTCTGGGCGGCCACTCTCTAGCATTTCTGGCTTTCACAGACATTGTGTTTACCCCGGATTATAACTTCTACAGGTTCAAAGGAGAAGTTCATTACTCTGGATGAGTAAAGGTTCACTTCGACTACAGAACTGTATGTAGCAACCTTCATTTCCGGATAATCATGCAATGCAAACAGGCTGCTGATCACCCGACAAACGAGCAAAACACTTGTTCGTCGGGTGAAATGATCTTTGGAGATCATCCTCGGCAGCACATCTTCCTGTGTAAACAGGACTCGCGCAATCCATTACAAATCTATTACAGATTGTTCAGTGTGCATGGTTTAGCGCAGGCTGCCCACGTAAACACTCAATTAAATGTCGGTTCACGTAAACAAACATTTAGGATGTTTTGTTAAAGAGAATTTGTCGATAATAATGCAGTGTAAACAGGCTGCTGATCACCCGATGCAACATGTTTGTTTGTTGGGTGAAATGATATTTTGGCTGGCTTAAAAGAAAAACATTGTTCTCGGCAGCACATGTGCTGCTGAGAACAATAACAACCTATATGCACAGAGCAATCTATCAGTGATCGTTCTGTATGTATCAAAGGTGGTCGGACTTTTAACGGGCAAGTAAACAACCGCCGGTTGGCAAACATGCAGCATCGAATATTGTCAATTTCATTTGTTCCTTCCATCTAGGAAGAAACGAGAGAAAAGAAGCCCCTGACCAGCAGTGTTGGAAAAGGTTTTTCCATCCAGCAAAGCGAAAAAATTATTTATTAAGACTTCATTAAAATAGTAGCCTGACCTGCAGGACCATGCTACACAGAGTTTTCTTGTAGTCTGTTTCCATGGGGACACATAGGCGTGCACAGGGGCTGTGCAATGATTCTTTTTTTCCAGATCACAGTCTTTAAATAAAAATAAATAATCTTGCAATTTCAACCCCGGCCAATGAGGTTGTTCTAGACTCATACTTCCTGTCATTTCAGAAAATGCACATGTATGTTAGCAGCAATTTACTGATCTCTTGTAGTGAAGCATTAAATGAGCGTGTGCAAAAGTCATTGGGAAGGGAGGGGGAGAAGGTGACCTGTGACCGACTATTGTGTTTGGTGGATCCTGTGTTATCAGCTGTGTGTAGAGCCATTGTAATCCTGTCTCTGATGATATGGAAAGAGCTGAAAACGGAAGGGACAGGAAGTATGGATCTAAGATAGCTCTAGTGGGCAGAGTGAAAATGGCAAGATTACTAATTTTGTAATAATAATAATAATATGAACAACAGACTTTGTCAACCAGTTTTAAAGAATGCATTCCCTTTAATAGATTGTAAGAAGGAAACACCTAACTTAATGTAGGTATGGTAATCACTTCCTTCTTGGCTGCAGATGAAACAAAAAACAATTAAAAAGCCTTTAGGCGGCAGCCATAATGTGCAATCTCTGGGTGATGCGGCTGTATATAGGGGAATTGGTAGCTATGCAATTCTCTAATAACTACCGGCTGCAGCATTTCTCCACCAGATGCTATTAGGTCTGTATGACGGGGAACGTGTCTCATCTCGCTGCTCAAAACTGTGTGAATCACCAAGTATACCTGTCACCCACACATTGCACTTTGTGGTGTAAATTTACAGGAGAATACACCCTGCCAATGAATTAACATCATAAAAACTTCCATCCCATCAGGACAGAACAGAAAGCGTGCTTCCATCTTTAGAGACCTTTGTCAAATATTTTAGGCAAATCGCATACATAGGAATTCCAAAATATAATGATGTTAAAGACACTGCTAGTTTTATTCATGCAGAACTCGGAGGAATTACATTGGGGTTGCACATAGACCAGACAGAATATTTTGCAGTTTTTTATTTAGCTGCTCAATCTCGAGCCACGGTGACTTGATAGATGAAGGATCTGTAGGAAGATTGATCTTGTGCAGCCTAGATAGGTCCACCAGGGTCTTCTCCACCATTATCTTGATAGTATCAAGCCATCAGGTTCCTGGTCTTCCTCTTCGCCTTTTTCCTTCTATTCTTCTGACCATAATGTCCTTCTTCAGTGATTGCTGTCTTCGTATGATGTGTCCAATGTAGGCAAGTCATAGCTTGGTGGTCTGCAGGACTAGCATGGAGGAATTAATCTTCTGACCAACCCTTTATACGCTATAGGACACCACTGATCATCCATGATCCTCGTGATGGTGCGTCCATACAGCAGAGCCTTTCTGGCATTTGGTAATTGTCCCAATGTTTGACCTATATCCTTGACCTAGAATCCAAAGCATCAATGGTGGGATACGTTGCCCCTGTGGTTACATATTATGGCCATAGGCATTCTGCGCTACTATAGGTGACACCATATATTAGTGAAGGCATTCTGTTATGACCTGGTGGTCAGGACAATAATGGACCTGGTGGTCAAGAGCAAACGGAATGACCTGATAGTTACTGATAATAAGGACGGGCTCTGGGACGTGGGAACTCTGCTGACCGCAATCCCTAAACCTATCACACACACTAGAAATAGCCGTGGATTGCTCCTAACGCTCCCTATGCAACTCGGCACAGCCTAAGGAACTAGCTAGCCCTGAAGATAGAAAAATAAAGCCTACCTTGCCTCAGAGAAATTCCCCAAAGGAAAAGGCAGCCCCCACATATAATGACTGTGAGTAAAGATGAAAATACAAACACAGAGATGAAATAGATTTAGCAAAGCGAGGCCCGACTTACTGAACAGACTGAGGATAGGAAAGGTTGCTTTGCGGTCAGCATAAAAACCTACAAAAAGACCACGCAGAAAGCGCAAAAGACCCTCCACACCGACTCACGGTGCCGAGGCGCTCCCTCTGCGTCCCAAAGCTTCCAGCAAGCAAGACAACAATAAAAATAGCAAGCTGGACAGAAAAAATAGCAAACCAAAGAAATACAAGCAGGAACTTAGCTTCTGCTGGGAAGACAGGTCACAAGAACGATCCAGGAGCGAACTAGACCAATACTGGAACATTGACAGGTGGCATGGAGCAAAGATCTAAGTGGAGTTAAATAGAGCAGCCAGCTAACGAATTAACCTCGTCACCTGTGGAAGGAAACTCAGAAACACCCACAGCCACCAGATGAAGTCCATGGATAGAACCAGCCGAAGTACCATTCATGACCACAGGAGGGAGCCCGACAACAGAATTCACAACAGCAGACGTGCACACAACACAGTATGCAGACGTGCACACATACAGTACGCAGACGTGCACACACACAGTACGCAGACGTGCACACACATACAGTACACAGACATGCATACACATACAGTACGCAGACGTGCACACACACAGTACGCAGACGTGCACACACATACAGTACGCAGACGTGCACACACATACAGTACGCAGATGTGCACACACATACAGTACGCAGACGTGCACACACATTCAGTACGCAGACGTGCACACATACAGTACGCAGACATGCACACAATACAGTATGCAGACGTGCACACATACAGTACACAGACGTGCACACACATACAGTACGCAGACGTGCACACACAGTATGCAGACGTGCACACACACAGTACACAGACGTGCACACAGAGTACGCAGACATGCACACATACAGTACGCAGACATGCACACAACACAGTATGTAGACATGCACACACATACAGTACGCAGACGTGCACACACAGTACGCAGACGTGCACACACAGTACGCAGACGTGCACACATACAGTACGCAGACGTGCAGACATAGAGTACACAGACATGCACACATACAGTACGCAGACATGCACACAACACAGTATGTGGACATGCACACACATACAGTACGCAGACGTGCACACACAGTACGCAGACGTGCACACACAGTACGCAGACGTGCACACATAGAGTACGCAGACATGCACACATACAGTACGCAGACATGCACACAACACAGTATGTAGACATGCACACACATTCAGTACCCAGACGTGCACACATACAGTATACGCAGACATGCACACACATACAATACGCAGAAATGCACACACATAAAGTATGCAGTCATGGATCATTCGGAGTCCATCTGCCAGGACCCCCTCTGATGGCCTGAACGAGGACTTTTAACCCTTTATGGAAGGATTGGCAGTGTACATGCATGGAACGAGGACTTTTAACCCTTTATGGAAGGATTGGCAGTGTACATGCATAACCACTGCTCCATTTATGCTCAATGGTACAGCTGTATTTGGCTTTCTCTTGCAAACCCATAGGGAATGAATGAAGCGGCAGTGCACATGCTCGAAAGACAGCAGCCAGAGCCCCACTAATTCAAAATGGATAGGTGATACATTGTTCTAACCAGAATACTCCTTTAATCTAGCATGTATGGAAGCTTATGTTTACCATATAAATATGGTGTATATGCACATAGACTTGTGCACATTCACTTTCTGTTACTGCTCTTATAATCCAGGCAAAATATCTAAGGCTGGGTGCCCGAGATCTGGAATTTCTGCGGGTTTGATGCTATGTATTTATGCAGAATCAAACCCGCAGCAGCCAGATGTTGACAGCATAGTCGATGGGATTTCTGTGCATCTGCGGATCACCCGTGGAGAAGGACATGAGGCGCGTCTTTCCAGACTGCAGCATGTCAATTTCCCTTGCAGAGACGTCAGTCTCCACAAGAGAAATTACATCAATAGAAATGTATTGAATGCAGTAAACGCGCACGGTTCAGTGAATACATGCAGATTCACCAGTGTTCAATAAACAGCAGCGCTTTGGACGCAGTGAACATGCGCTGCATCCAAAGCGCTGCTAGTTCCGGATCGTAGGCACCCAGCCTCATAGCCCAGGATCCATCAGGCCATGCTTGTGCTGGGTATGGCATTTTAATGTAACCTGCTTCTTTGTATTCAGTACAGTTAATGGTCTCGGATGTGTGCTGCTGCCAGGCTGTAATGTAACAGGTGCACAGATGCTATTTTGTTTGAAGCAGCGCTGGTCCCAATGAGGCATGTCTGTATTAAAAGACCTATCTAAACCTCAAGCAGATGAACAACACATGCAAAATACACATGCACTGCGGCTCAGGGGGGATAACTTGTAGAGCACAGTAATAATAATGCATGCACAAGCCTGCTGCATGCTAAACAGAGGCAAAACCTCCCATACACTGCTGACAAACAATCCATGCAGAGGGGTTTTTACTATTTAAAAGTCCATTTTAAGAGTTTTTTCCTGGCATACTGCTCTACTGTAAGATATCACCATAACTTAATCAGCTCTGCTACATGTAAATCAGCGGAGTGGCTGTGAAGGCTGCAGATGAAGCAACTCGGCTACCAAGCCTTAGGGGACAGAGATAATACATAAATAGATGATAGATAAATAGATAATAGATAACAGATAAATACATAGATAGATAGATAGATCGTACTCAAAGAGTGGTAATAAATGGTTGCACATCCAGTTGGAAGAGTGTTTCAAGTGGGGTACCACAAGGCTCTGTCCTTTTTAGTGTTGCTCAACATTTATATACATGATCTAGATAAGGGAACTGAAGGTAAACTAATCAAATTTGCAGACAATGCAAAGCTAGGAGGGAGAGCTAGAGAAGAAAGAGGAAGGATTGAGAAGGATATAGATAAGCTTGAGCAATGGGCAGCGACTAATAGAATGGTATTTAACAGGGAGAAATAAAAGATTCTACATCTGGGCAAGAAAAACGAAAATTACACCTACAGAATGGGAGGAATATAACTAAGCAACAGCACGTGTGAAAAAAGACCTGGGTATACTAATAGATGTCGCTTCGCCAAACGCGCGTCAGGGTACGTGGCTGCACCTTGGGCAGGAGTCACCGTATAATGGGTAAATAACCCTTTGATTATTTATCTTAAATACCACCGCATAATGAACACTGGGTTATCTTACTACCTCATTGCATGGGCCTTATAGCAGCATGGTTTGATCTGAGTTGACTCGTTCAGTCTCTCTATTTTTTTGTGGGGAGGCTGTTTTGACTCATTTTCGGCTCATTTTCCTACCATGTGGCCATTTACCGGTATATATCAGGTTAGAATTGTCTGAAAACAGTGTTCTGGCCCTAGTCTCAGCCCACTACATTATTGTCACCCTTGTGGATCACCATTTTTGTATACCCATACATATTATTGTACTTACATTTCAAACCTTCTTTTTGTACAAATAAAATTGTATTTCATAATATATGGTGACTCAGGTTCTCCTTCTCAAGCACTTATTACAGGTTGTTGTGTTCCTGACACTGAACAGATTGAGCTGTGGAGGTGAAATCTGATACCCGGCATTGTGGTGAGGCGGCTCCAGCAGACTGGGTGCAAAACAGGCCGCACTCGCCGTTTCCTTGACGACCCCAGAATTTGAATTTATGAAGGTTTTTTTTTACCACCCTAAAGTGCCATGGCAACCTGTGCAAGAAGTGTGTCCTCACTACTGTGATCTCAGCGCGGCTCACAGTCACACGTCGTGTGTCGATGCAGGCACATAGAGATCATGGCACCAGGAGTCGGATAAAAGGTCACATCGGAATTTTTTTCTGGTAGTTGACAGGCAAAAAGCTTCGTAGTAAATAGAGATATCATGCAAAATGTTCAAAAAAGGCAGAAACTATCTCATGTAAATTACATTGCAATTTGCACCCTAAAATGGACTCTCAAGTTCCTTTCTGAATGTCTTTATGTCCATTACAAGGCATACATAGACCTCATAGGGAATATGTCAGCAGGCTTTTGCCCCCCTAATCTGAGAACAGCATGATGTAGAGACAGAGACCCTGATTCCAGTGATGTGTCACTTACTGGGGCTCTGGAGAGTCTGTGTGAATGGAGCAGAGGTCGATCACGCACATTGCTGCTCCATTCATGTGCACTGCTGCTCTTTAGAGCCACAGTTATCTGAATCAATAGGGGAGGGAGAAAGAAAGAACAAGACAGAGAGAAAGAACAAGAGAGAAAGAACGAGAGAGACAGAACGAGAGAGAGAAAGAACAAGAGAGAAAGAAAGAAAGAACAGGAGAAAAAAAAATGAGAGAGAAAGAAAGAAAGAAAGAAAGAAAGAACGAGAGAGAAAAAGAACAAGGAAAGGTTGAAAGAAAGCACAAAAAAGAAAGAAAGCAAGAAAGAAAAATAAAAAACAAGAAAGAAAGAACGAGAGAGAAAGAAAGAAAGAACGAGAGCTAGAGAGAATGAAAGAGCAAGAGAGGAAGAAAGAATGAGATAGAATGAGATAGAAAGAAAGAACAAGAAAGAAAGAACGAGAGAAAAAAAGACCGAGAGAAAGAAAGAACAAGAAAGAAAGAACAAGAGAAAGAAAGAATGAGAAAAAGAAAAAATGAGAGAGAAAGAAAGAACAGAGAAAGAAAAAGCGAGAAAGAAAGATCAAGATAGAAAGAACAAGTAAGAACGAGAGAGAAAGAGAACAAGAGAGAAATAAAGAACAAGAAAGAAAGAGCGAGAGAAAGAAAGAGCGAGAGAGAAAGAGATAGAAAGAGAACGAAAGGAAAAAAAAAAGAAATAGATGGAGGGATGAACGGACAGACGGACGGACAGATGGAGGGACGCACTTCTCAGTATTGACATTGCTGCACCAACAAGTAAAAGTCATGGAATTATGGAAATCATAGGATGGAGAGACAAGTTAATGATATGGAAGTGATGAAAAATGGGAACAAATTTTTCAAACCATCTTGATTTATTCACTCTGGAGCATGAGCACCAGACACAGATCCGGGCACTTACAGCCTCAGCTGCCATCACTGAGGTCATTGTCTGGGAATATTCTGAATGTTCTGGGATCTGCTGCTGGCAGCTCCTGTGCAATCGTCAACCAATGACGTCCCAGAGGAGCTCGATGGGAGACAAGTGTGGAGACGCCGCAGCCATGGCAGCACGTTTAAGCCATGCAGGATAGTCATAGTAGCACCAGCTATAGGCGGCCCGGCGATGTAATGCTTATCGGCTTGTGGGACACTTTAGAGAAATGGCCGTGCCACTTCTTCAGGGTTGGTAGCCAGAATGACTGGGACCAGGGGTGGGGGATGAGTAAATTCTGAACGCCAAGACTTGGGAACCCGGAGAGCTAGGCTCACCTCCGTTATGGAGCCTCCTCCTCAATATGTCAGAGCACCAGACACGGGATCATTTTTGGATATTTAGGAGGATCGAGAAGACCATAATATTCCTGTTTACCAGACACAATCTGAAAACACAGGAAGTCTGGACAAGGACGCTCATTTATGTCACTAGAGGTTACAACCCCTGCACTCTACACCATTAAAATGAAACAACAAAGGAGCACCAAGCAGTCATGAAGTCCGAATAACAATAATTTTATTAAATCACAACACTATTAAAACCAGACAAAAGATGGTGGTCGGGTGTCCCTCTATTACTGACCAACTGCATCAGGTAACGTACATGGCTCATTGGAGCTTAGGGACATTTTGTCTTTATACAGCGTTTATGAACTTTGGCCAAAGTTATTTTCTATTTTGCATATGGCCACGCTATTATACCTAGTACTGTTCCCTGTATGCTAACATTGTTTCTGTGTTAGGTTGACACCCTGCCTTGGGCTCTGCATGTTGCGGATGACCCCCTTGTGTCATCTTTTTAGCCCCATCATGTATCTTTTGTCTGGTTTTAATAGTGTTGTGATTTAATAAAATTATTGTTATTCGGACTTCATGACTGCTTGGTGCTCCTTTGTTGTTGTATTTAGTACATGTTGCAGTTGTCCTTTTGTCCAGGCAGAGGTGGTGGTATACTGGATAGTAATATAGCAGTGTGTGGTTCAACATACACACACGTTCAGTTCAGACATAATTGGTCTCCACCACCGATAATGCTCTTCGGGATTTTCTTACCATTAAAATGAGCGGTGTCCCGGCAGCTCAGGAAGTAAAGTTTCTGATGAATTTGCTCAAATACCGTATAACCTGCTTCACACTAGTATTTTTGCACCTATGTTACCTCTGCAAGTCCTGGACTCACCACAGATCTAATAAGCAGAACTAAGCCGGCCATATAACTCATGGCCATGCCAACTGCATGCCCCCCAGCCATTCATGATCTACAGTGACAGATCTGAACTTATCCAGGGAGGTCGGTGGGACGTCCCACTTTCAAATGTATCTGTACCATTGAATATTGTGGCGATGCAGGGAGCCGCCAGCTCTGTGCTCCACCATTCACCTGTGCAGCAGCGCGACTATGTGAATGTATTGCACTCACTGCGCTGGGCCACACTCAGCACAGAGCAGAGATTGGCTGCGCACGTCATGTGATCGGCGCTAGGTGAGCATTTTTTTTAACTTATTTGCAAGTGAGGTGGAATGTATAACATAAGAAGAAGGGGCACTATGGAGCATCAAATTGTGTGTGTGGTGGAAATGGGAACAGTATGGGGGCACCATACTATGTGTAAAAGGGAACAGTATGGGGGTATCATACTGTGTGTAAGGGGATACTATGGGGGCATCATACTGTGTGTGTAAAAAACGGATCCGTTAGAATCGCTTTCTCAACAATTTCGACGGATCGGAGGAGACTGACGCCAAATAACTGAAGTGTGAAAGAAGCCTAAGGGGACACTGTGGAGGCATCATACTGTGTGTGTAAGGGGATACTATGGGGGCATCATACTGTGTGTGTAAGGGGATACTATGGGGGCATCATACTGTGTGTAAGGGGATACTATGGGGGCATCATACTGTGTGTAAGGGGATACTATGGGGGCATCATACTGTGTGTGTAAGGGGATACTATGGGGGCATCATACTGTGTGTGTAAGGGGACGCTGTAGAGGCATCATACTGTGTGTGTAAGGGGACACTGGGGGCATCATACTTTGTGTGTAAGGGGACACTGTGGGGCATCACACTGTGTGTAAAGGGACACTGTTGGAGCATCATACTATGTAAGTGGAGACTATGGGGGTATCATACTGTGTGTGTAAGGGGATACTATGGGGGCATCATACTGTGTGTGTAAGGGGACACTGTAGGGGCATCATACTGTAAAAGTAAGGGGACACTGTGGGGCATCATACTTTGTGTGTAAGGGGACACTGTGGGGCATCACACCGTGTGTGTAAGGGGACACTGTTGGGGCATCATACTATGTGTGTAAGTGGAGACTATGGGGGCATCATGCTGTGAATGTAAAGGGACACTGGGGGCATCATACTAGATGTGTAATGGGACACTGTTGGGGCATCATACTATGTGTGTAAGGGGACACTATGGGAGCATCACACTGTGTGTAAGGGGACACTGGGGGGCATCCTACTGTGTATCTAAGGGGACACTGGGGGGCATCGCACTGTGTGTAAGGGGACACTGTGGGGGCATCATGCTGTGTGTAAGGGGACACTGGGGGCATCAAACTGTGTATGTAAGGGGACACTGGGGGGCATCACACTGTGTGTAAGGGGACACTGGGGGCATCCTACTGTGTATGTAAGGGGACACTGGAGGGCATCACACTGTGTTTAAGGGGACATTGGAGGCATCATACTGTGTGTGTAAAGGACATTGTCGTGGCATCATACTGTGTATGTAAAGGACAATGTGGTGGCATCATACTGTGTGTGTAAGGGGACAGTGTGGGGGCATCAATGTGTGCAGGGGGCATCAGTGGAGGGGCATTGTAGAGGCATCATAATATGTATGGGGGCAAAAAAGATAATAAACTGTGCAAGAACACTAAGGAGCCTCATTACAAGAACTATTTCTGTGTAGGCACACTAAAAAAAGGTTAAAAAAATGTGGGCAGGTTGTTATGCAACAGCTATCTCAACTTCTGGCTGAATGCTTGGCTAATCCATGGAGGCAGGATCTCGCCTTCGAGAACAAAGTGTGGGGCTTTTGAATTCACATTTTCTGATGTATAGTTGTCAGATCCTGCTGATATGAGCGGCTTTACTCTAATATCAATATAATATAATAATTATATAATATAATGTGTACGGGCCTTTACCCCACTTTCCCACAGTTTGGGTTTTGCAAGTGCACTATAGACGCTTACATATGGCGGCATTATGGCCATCCTATATGGACTTTATTGACTAGCTCTTGAAGAAGTGGTGCCACTAATAGCACATGCCATCAATCCACAGGGGAGCGATTGCTGAACGCTGTCCTCTGCAATCTCCACCAGTCCCAATGACAATGAATGAAGTGTATGACCTCGGCTCCATTCAAATGGGGAACGCTGCCCTTGTGAATGGTGGGGTCTTAGTGGTGGGACCCCCAGCAGTCACTTATTTATCGCCTATCCTTGAGTATTTTTCACATGCTATATCAATCTTGTTTTTTTAATTTGTATAGGAGTTACTGAATGGGGCTGCAATATGCAATACTAGACTTGGCCTATGAATAAGGGTGGCGCTATTTCTGGTAAAAAAAAAAAAGTTTGCATTTTTCCCCTTTTTTTTTTTTCTTTTTTTAACACTGTGAAGTTCTGGCCAGTAAATAAACGAACCGTTAGGTATGGAGGATGCTAATTTTGTGGCCAGATAGCATGTACAGCCCATGTGTAACCAGAGGATGATCTGCCGGGAACACACACTGAGGTCTGTGCTAATAACACACGAAGAGAATGCGAATCACACATGAAGCGATGATTTTGAAAGGGCAGATTGTAAAACGGCAACTGTATGCATTTCATTTTGGCAGCTGGACAGAAATGAAACATGGCCGGCTGCACACAGCTCCCCGAATTACATCACTGTCTATTTCAGGACTGTCTGCCGCCTTACAGGCCAGATGTTACCTTCCCAAGCTTTCTATGCCCCCCATTAATTACCCTCATCTCTTCCTCCCATAAAGTGGAGCCTGGCATCTGATAGTCTGGAAATTCTGATAATCTGGCAACTGCTTTATTTCAGCATTCAGATTCGAAAAAAGGTACAGTATATTAGTTCCTTCTAAAACAAAAAGACTCCTTAACTTTCTTGCCGTTTTCAAGACATCTGCTTGCTATCATTGAATAGAAAACGATATTCTAGAACTGCTCGAGGCATTAGTAGAAACAGAGGACTTTGGAAAACGTAGCAAGTTCTTCAACTCGGCTTTTCATGAGCAGGACAGGTCTTTGGCTCCTGAATTTAGGTGACGAGCGTTTCCGTGCAGAGACAATTCTGACCACTGTCACTTTATGAGGTTATAGCTCTGGAACTCTTCAACGTCCCACTGATTCTGAGACTGTTTTTTCGTGACATACTGTACTTCATGTTAGTGGTAACATTTATTCGATATGACTTGCATTTATTTGTGAAAAAACTGAAAATTTGTCAAAATTTTTGAAAATTTTGCAATTTTAAAACTTTTAATTTTTCTGCTCTTTAATCAGAGAGTCATACAGCACAAAATAGTTAATAAATTACATTTCCCACATGTCTACTTTACATCAGCACAATTTTGGAAAGGTAATTTTTTTTTTGTTAGGCTGTTATAAGGGTTAAAAGTTGACCATCGATTTCTGATTTTTCCAACAAAATTTACAAAACCATTTTTTTAGGGACCACCTCACATTTGGAGTTTGGGCAGTCGATATGACAGAAAATACCCAAATGTGACACCATTCCAAAAACTGCACCCATCAAGGTGCTCAAAACCGCTTTCAAGAAGTTTATTAAAACTTCAGGTGCTTCACGAGAACTAAGGCAATGTGGAAGGAGAATATGAACATTTTACTTTTTTCACAAAAAATTTACTTTGGGTCCAAACTTTTTTATTTCCACAAGGGAATCAGGAGAAAATGGACCCCAAAATTTGTTGTACAATTTCTCCTGAGTACGCCGATACCCCGTATGTGGGGGAAAGTCACTGTTTGGGTGCATGGCAGAGCTCAGAAGGGAGGGAGCACCATTTGACTATTTGAACGCAAAATTAGCTGGAATCAAAGGTGGGTGCCATGTCAAGTTTAGACACCCCTGATGTACCTAAACAATGGAAACCCCCCAATTCTAACTCCAACCCTAATACAGCCCTACCCCTGACCCTAATCCCGACCCTAACCACAACTCCAACACCACCCCAAACCTCGACACCCCAACTGTAGCCCCAACCGTATCCCCAACACAACCGTATCCCCAACACAACCCTAACCCTAAAACCACAACCGTAACCTCAACACAACTTTAACCCTAGCCCCAACCCTAACCCTAGCTCTAACCCCAACCCTAACCCCAACCTCAACCCTAGTTCTAACCCCAACCATAACCCTAGCCCAACACTATCCCCAACCCTAACTGCAAATAGTGGAAAAAAATACATTTTTTAAAAAATTATTTTTACCTAACTAAGGAGGTGATAAAGGGGGTTTAATTAACATTTTTTTTAATTTTGATCACTGTGATAGGATCTATCACAGTGATCAAAATGAACAAATAGGAATAATCTCCTATTGTTGCTGGGTGCCGGCCAGCAGATCTCAGCGGGCGCACTGCGCATGTGCCCGCCATTTTCTTCCCGGAAGAAGATGCTGAGTGCCGGAGGACAGAGCCGGAGGGTCCGGGGACACCAGATGTATGGGGGGGGGCTCAGGGGACCCCATTTATCAACCTCTTGTATGCTAGATCATATCAGAGGAGACAGAAATTGATGGGAAATCGGCCTTTTGTTGCGATCACCGTTATTCGGTAAATAACAGTGATCACAAGATTGGGGACAGTAAAAGCCGACCCGAATCATATTCTCCGGGATGTCAGCTACCCCTGGTAGCCAAAACCCCAGAGATTTATCGACACTGGGGGGGGGGGGGCGTTATAACCTTACTAGATTGTGGTCCGATTCTAACGCATCGGGTATTCTAGAATATGCATGTCCCTGTAGTATATGGACAATGATGATTCCAGAATTCGTGGCAGGCTGTGCCCGTCGCTGATTGGTCGAGGCAACCTTTATGACATCATCGTCGCCATGGCAACCATTATGACATCTACGTCGATACTGTGCCCGTCGCTGAATCAGAAACGTGGGATGTCTACGTCCTTTATGACATCATCGTCGCTGTGCCCGTCGCTATGGACAATGATGATTCCAGAATTCGCGGCAGATTGTTGTCGCTGATTGGTTGAGGCAACCTTTATGACATCATCGTCGCCATGGCAACCATTATGACATCTACGTCGATACTGTGCCCGTCGCTGATTGGTCGAGGCCTGGCGG
This sequence comes from Ranitomeya imitator, assembly GCF_032444005.1. Taxonomy (NCBI): domain Eukaryota; kingdom Metazoa; phylum Chordata; class Amphibia; order Anura; family Dendrobatidae; genus Ranitomeya; species Ranitomeya imitator. The sequence goes on along the minus strand of NC_091291.1, from coordinate 108,530,402 downwards.
CCTTCACCAATCAGACGCGGGATGTCTACGTCCTTTATGACATCATCGTCGCTGTGCCCGTCGCTGATTGGTCGAGGCCTGGCGGCCTTGACCAATCAGAGACGCGGGATTTCCAGGACAGACAGACAGACAGAAAGACAGACAGACGGAAAAACCCTTAGACAATTATATATATAGATTTCTCAGTGCCGTTAAAAAGCGGAGCTGAAGAATAAGTGCTCTTAACTGCCGTCGTAAAAAGGCGAATCGGTGGTCCTTAAGGGGTTAAAGCGAATATATCAGTGGGTTTTTGCTATGTAATCTGATAGCAGCACAGCATGATGTAGGGGCAGAGACCCTGAATACAGCAATGTGTCAATTAGTTTACTGGGTGCAGCAGTTGGGATACAATCACAGTTTCCTCTGCAGTGCTCTAAATGCTAAGCTTTGCATACCCCCCCATACCACTGATTGACTGCTTTCTGTGTGTACTGTGCATAGGCAGAAAGCTGCTTTTTCAGTGCTGGGGGCGTGTTGGGCTAGGAGGCAGTAAAATTATGTAGTTAATCGGCAGAGAATTGTACCTATTTAGTTAAATAAAATTTAAAAAACTAAATAGAATTGTGATAAATAAAAAATGTTCTAGGAGAAAACTGAAATGATGGCAGTAACATGTAACAGATAATTCTGCTCCACTTCCATCCGTGCTGATTTGATATTTTTTACACATTTATCTATGGATTACATTTTGTTGTCCTTTTATTATATATATAAAATAACATTTTGTATGGAAGCGGTGCCGCCCTGTACATGCATCACTGAGCCTACGGATATACCCGCTGAGCAAGATATCATGAGCTGACAATATTCCCAGAACATCTCCATTCTGCAGAGGGAATTGCAGATCACTGACTGGAAGCGATATTCATGAATTAATAATGAGGCAGGCAGAAAATGGAGAATGTTTTAATTTCCATGCGGTCTTCATTTATGATACTGTGCTGGAAGAGAAAGCTGTCCAGGCCCTGATCCTGTAAGAGGAAGCACAGCCGTCCCCTTATCGGTCCCCAGCAGACGCGACATTGTGCAGAATATGAGGAAATGATGTTATGTCATCCCGCTCCCACCCGTGTCTGCTGCACAGAGCGACTTTATGCTGTTGTGTTTGACTATTTCTTCAGCCGTTATTGACTGCGGTAAAAAGCCGGAAACCTGCCATCACTCACTGAGAAAACGGAAAACTGCATTTGGGGCTCACAATCTAGAATCCCTATCTGTATGTCTTTGGAATGTGGGAGGAAACCAGAGAACCCGGAGGAAACCCACACAAACACGGAGAGAACATACAAACTCTTTGCAGATGTTGTCCTTGGTGGGGTTTGAACCCAGGACTCCAGCGCTGCAAGGCTGCTGTGCTATCCACTGAGCCACCATACTGCCCTATAGTTTATATATTTCCTATAGATTAGCACAAGCAATCTGCTGCTCTCTACTTTGGTTTGGAGAGAGAGAAAGAGAGAGAGAAAATAGAAAGAAAGAGATAGAGAGAAAGATGATAAAGCTGAGAGGAACGCAAGACCCTCGAATGGACTATTACTGCCCAAATTGTATTTTGGTCATGACAATGTCAATTTGAATTTGAGAAAAAAAGAAAGAGAAAGAGAGAAAGAAGAGAGAAAGAAAGAAAGAAAGAAAGAAAGAACAGAGAAAGAAAGAGAGAGAAAGAAAGAGCGAAAGTGAGAGAGAGAAAGAAAGAGCGAAAGTGAGAGAGAGAAAGAGAGCAAGAGAAAGAAAGAGGGAGGGAGAGAGAAAAAAGAAAGAAAGAAGAGAAATAAAGAAAGAGAAAGAGAGAGAGAGAAAGAAAGAGAAAGTGAGAGAGAGAAAAAGAAAGAGCAAGAGAAAGAAAGAGCGAGAGAAAGAAAGAAGGAGAGAGAAAAAAGAGAAAGAGAGAAAAGATAAAAAGAGAGAAAGAGACACAGAAAGAAAGAGACAGAAATAAAGAGAGAAAGAAAGAGTATGTAGCCACCTGCAGTGTCTGTGCGCGTTCTAAAACCTCTCATAATCGTCCGTCGGGGTCTCTCCCGCTATTGGCGATTCCCAGTAGACCTTGGACTCATTTATCGGTCCATTTTATCACTGATCTACCCGTGTCGACAGGCAATACTATAATTTTAGTGGTGGTGAACAGATTCAGTAAATTGTCACATTTTTTCGCGTTACCCGCTTTATCTAACGCCAAGACCTTGGCGCAGATTTTCATATTGTGTCGGACTGGGGGTGCAGTATATTTCCAAATTTTGGAGGACATTTTGCACTGGTTTGGGGATCCTCCTGTCGTTCTCTTCAGCATTTCACCCACAGTCTAATGGGAAAACTGGACGGGTTAACCAGAATCTTGAGACTTATTTTAGGTATTTTGTGTGTGAGAATCAGGAGGATTGGGTTACCTCTAGCTGATTTTGTGGTAAATTATAATTGTAATGAGTCTACTGGTAAGTCCCCGTTTTCCGGGGCATACGGGTTTCATCCTCAGTTCAGCTCATTTAATAGGAATCGTTCTTCTGGATTACCGGAGAAGAACGACTTTCATCAACTATTACATCCGTTTGGCAGGGGGTTATTGATAATTTGAGGAAGTTGGTGTCCACGTACAAGAGTATGGCTGACTGGACACGTTTGGTGGGTCCGGACCTGTGTGTTGATGACTTGGTGTGGTTGTCCTCAAGAAACATTATGTTGAAGGTTCCCTCTTGGAAACTGGGCCCCAGGTTCATCGACCCTTATAAGATTCTGGCCGTTGTCAAACCTGTAGCATTCCGCCTTGCTTTGCTGCTCACTTTTAGGATCCATAATGTATTTAATCTATCTCTATTCAAACAATACGTTGCGTCCTCTGTACCATCACCGCTGCCACCATCTCTTGTCATGGTGGATGGAAATTTGGAATTTCAAATAGCCAAGTTCGTTGATTTTTGCTTAGCTCGTCGGTCGCTTCAGTGTCTGGTACACTGGAAGGGATACGGTCCTGTAGAGAGGATGTGAGTACCAGCATTTGATGTCCAAGCGGCCAGGGTTATCCGGTCTTTTCATGTAGCAAACTCTGATAAACCCGGTTCTGAGGTTCCGGAGATCCCTCATTGAAGGGGGAGTACTGTCACGGGTTTACCACGACAGAGAGGAGCCAGAAGACCGCAGCGTCTGATTTCTCCTACTCCTGCACTGAAGCACCTCACACTCTTATTGAACGGTGTAAATTTCCTTTGACAGTGCAGGGGTTAATCTGCTCTTTTGAGAGCTCCTGGAGCATTTAGGCTCTCAGATGTGCACTGTTAGCCACTGCCATCTACTACATAATGTGGGTCTTGGCTAGCACTCATTGTCAGAGTTAGCTTATGCTGCATGGCTGGAGGTTGTTGTTGGTTATTACAGGAGAAGGCGATTGGTGGATTTATCTGTGACTGTTGCTGGGTTTTGAGTGTGTGATAATTCCCTTTCTTCTGCTACTTTGGTTTAACCCCATCCTCCCCTCTGCGATGCATTCCTCTGTTATATGTGTGAGTATATTTGTATGTTTGGTATTTTTTGCTTCCCCTGTTCGTATTACCTTGTTAGTCTGGTTGGTGCATTACGGTACACTACTACTCCCCTCTTCCCTGGGTGGGGGGAAGGCTACAGACTGAGGGCGGATTGAGGAGCTTTGACAAGGTACGCAGCCCTGGCATCTTCACCATCAGAAGTAATCCGGGGAGCAGGGCAAGCTAGGGCACTCCCTAGTGTTAAGGACAGGGAAGGAGCCCCTGGTCCCAGGACACCCGAGAACAGAGACTTGACACTGCTGTTCATTCACACTATGCAGTTCCATTGTGTTCTTTGCAGCAACATTCCCCCCAAAAATGTGCACAAATATTAATTGGATTGCATGTGAATATAGCCCAAGCCAGCAAACCAGGACACCCATATTGTATCATTTCTGGCCATTGTTCAGCAGTTACAGTATCTTACAAGGTAACAAGAAAACCAAAAATCTGGTTCCAAACGATCGTCTAAAGCAACAGTAGCAGATACTGCAGTAAAGAAGCGCGGAAACATACGGCCACAAGACTTATGAATGGGGGATGCTGTACCCTGGGGGGCACAAAACTGGTTCTCTGACACTATTACAAGAAGAATGTGCGGCAGGTCTTCAGCAGCTTGTTTGGACCTGTAGAGTGAAAGCTGTAAACCTGCTGCACATTCTCGGCTGAACAGACATAGGCAAGTTGACAACATAGGATTAAACACCCAGACACTCTAAAAATAGTTGTCTGGATGTGATCTGCTGGGACCATCAGTGCAAAAAAAGACCTCCGCATCTTTTCCCGCTGGACATAGAACAAAGGCCGCAATTCATTTTTGCATTTGCTCCTGTTTTTTGTCTAGTTTTTGCTGTTTTTTTTGCATCTAGTTTTTCTTGCAGTTTGCGCCTTTTTTAAAAGTCTATTTTATATGGAATTGCCTCGTTTTGGGAAGTTTAGAATTTCCAGCTGTTTTTATCAATTGTGACTTTTCGGAAAGTAGCAAAATTTGATGCAAATGTTCTCCAGTTCCCTCTCCTGGAGTGTTTTTGATTGTCATTTATTTTGGTGAAGTTTTTGCTAAAGTTTGTAAAATGTGTGACTTTTTGTGCTAAAGAGTCTCAAAACAGTTAAAGATAGTAAAATAATCAACGCCATTTTTGACTTTGCACAAAATTCTAGAACCGAGTGTGACAGTTTGAAGAATTTGGTGCAAAAAAAATGGCAACAAACACCACAAGACAAAATAGAATAAACTTAAAAAAACAAAACAAATGATGACTTGGGGCAAAGTGTCCCTTTATGTCTCCCTACCCCAAATATAAAGTAAATGTAGTTTTTTACCACTGTTTTAGAAATGTGGCAAAAAATTTGGGTAAATTGGATGTTGCGGTTGTGAGAAAAAGAATTGTACAGTTGAGTTTTGGATACATTGTGATCGGTGTAAACACTATTACTTTACCAAAATTGGAGTAAGTGCATCGATGAACGGCACTCAGGGAAAATTTCGCCAACCAATACTCTCTGTAGATTTGGAAAGAGAAGGAGGCATGGGGATCTGGCACTAAAATATGATCCAACATTGGGGGGGAGCACAGTTTGGAGCGGCTGACGCCCCCGTTCTCCCTTCCATATTAAAGACTGGTGAGAATAGATGAGGTGTTCTTCTACTTAAGACGTCAGGAGGTAATGATCATAATCATCATGTTCTGTGCAATGTTTTATTTTTTGGGGATAAAGTGTAACAAGCCGTAAAGCAATCCGACAATCTTTTACATGGATATCGAAAAGTTTGAAAAGTTTTCACAAAAGTTGACAAAAGTTAGCAAAGTTGACTGGTTAGCAACTACAACTATGTTCCTTCCGGCGTCAGCTCAGATTGGCCACTGACCGGCTCCTGTCGGCCATTCAGAAGATCCACGTCTGACAGGGCGTGACTGCCGATGTCATGCTGATTGACCACCAGCTTCCCGCAGTTAGAAAGCAGGGAGCCGGCTGTCAATCAGAATGACGTCAGCAGTCACGCCCTGTCCACAAAGCAGAGCGGTTGAGAAGCTGCTGCTCGGTGAACATTACATCGGTGGAAGCCGTAGAGTCACCAGAAGGAGAGATCTATGACTGATCTGTGCAGCCAGAGATCTGCGCCAGGCACAACAGGCAGGTAGTTAGCAACTATCTACCTGTTAGATCTTAGGCTCACAGTAAAAAAAAAAAAAAAGTCCTGGATAACCCCTTTAAGTCCATGACCACCTTTATAAATTCCTTTGCTAGCCATTCATATAGAAGGTCACTTCTGGTTACAGCTTTGCAATTGGGCAAATTTTAACTGCAAAGAGGAAAAATATATTTTTTGGGCCTAAAGGCAAAAGGGAAAGAGTCATGAAGACCGACAAAGCCTCAGGCTATAAACCGAGCTGATCCAGCAAGCTGACACTAAAAGATCCAACATCAACTCACAAATGTCACAGCAGCTACTCCTATAGAGAGGCAAATCTCCCCTCTAGCCAAAATATTAATCACGGGAACACGCATCCCAACCCTTGTCAGATACTGCTCGTAAATCTGCCTCTTAAAGGGAAACGGCACCTATTTCTCTTAAAATTGAGACTATGAATCAGTGCAGAACACCCAGTGCGGCAGCAGCCAACACTGCGGCGTGATGCATGTCACAATGCAGTGATACTTATTATAGAAAAATCAAATATCACAACCAAGACCATCGCGTTGTGTGTAAATTACAATTTCCTGACCCAGAACTCAAGTGACAACTATATGATTCTTATCCTGGTGTCACCGAAGAGGATCCTGGGGCCAAGCGTAAGCAATGCTAAGACATCTCAGGTGAGATCCCAGACACTCAGAAGTATTTGTAGCTGTCGGACAGCATGGTGACTCAGTGGTTAGCACCGTAGGGTGGTTCAGTGGTTATAACTGTTGCTTTGCAGCACTGGGGTCCTTGGTACAAATCCACCAATGACAACATCTGCAAGGAGTTTGTATGTTCTCCCCTTGTTTGCGTGGGTTTTCTCTAGGTACTCCGGTTTCCTCCCACACTCCAAAGACACAGTGATAGGGAATTAAGAATGTGAGCCCCAATGGGCACAGAGATGACAATGAATGTAAAGTGCTGCGGAAGTAAATAAAATACATTTAAAAAAAGCTATTAACAGCTAGAGATCCACATGCACTTTTTACATTATGACCATATAACAACATATTAAGTCCAAAATTCTATATGTATTAATTTCTTTATACACCCGTATAGGGGTGAAAGCTCAACCTTTCCAAAAACTGAAAACAGATAATAAATTAATACATAGCAAACAATTAAATTTTTACTGCCAGCAGTCACCACTAGAGGGAGCTTAACCCCTTCATGACCGGGGGATTTTTCGTTTTTCCGTGTTCGTTTTTCGCTCCCCTCCTTCCCAGAGCCATAACTTTTTTATTTTTCCGTCAATTTGGCCATGTGAGGGCTTATTTTTTGTGGGACGAGTTGTACTTTTGAACGACATCATTGGTTTTAGCATGTCGTGTACTAGAAAACGGGAAAAAAATTCCAAGTGCGGTGAAATTGCAAAAAAAGTGCAATCCCACATTGGTTTTTTGTTTGGCTTTTTTGCTAGGTTCACTAAATGCTAAAAATGATCTGACATTATGATTCTCCAGGTCAGAACGAGTTCATAGACACCTAACATGACTAGGTTATTTTTTATCTAAGTGGTGAAAAAAAATTCCAAACTTTGCTAAAAAAAAAAAAAAAAATTACGCCCTTTTCCGATACTCGTAGCGTCTCCACTTTTCATGATCTGGGGTCGGTTGAGGGCTTATTTTTTGCGTGCCGAGATGACGTTTTTAATGATAGCATTTCGGTGCAGATACGTTCTTTTGATCGCCCGTTATTGCATTTTAATGCAATGTCGCGGCGACCAAAAAAAGTAATTCTGGCGTTTCAAATTTTTTTCCCGCTACGCTGTTTAGCGATCAGGTTAATACTTTTTTTTATTTGATAGATCGGGCGATTCTGAGCGCGGCGATACCAAATATGCGTAGATTTGATATTTTTTTTATTGATTTATTTTGATTGGGGCGAAAGGGGGTGATTTAAACTTTTATGTTTTTTTTATTTTTTTCACATTTTTTTAAACTTTTTTTTTAACTTTTGCCATGCTTCAATAGCCTCCATGGGAGGCTAGAAGCAGGCACAACTCGATCGGCTCTGCTACATAGCAACGATCTGCTGATCGCTGCTATGTAGCAGAAATGGAGGTGTGCTGTGAGCGCCGACCACAGGGTGGCGCTCACAGCCACCGGCGATCAGTAACCATAGAGGTCTCTGGGACCTCTATGGTTACAATATACAAGCATCACCGACCCCCGATCATGTGACTGGGGTCGGCGATGCCGTCATTTCCGGCCGCCCGGCCGGAAGCGGTAGTTAAATGCCGCTGTCTGCGTTTGACAGCGGCATTTAACTAGTTAATAGGTGCGGGCAGATCGCGATTCTGCCCGCGCCTATTACGGGCACATGTCAGCTGTTCAAAACAGCTGACATGTCCCGGCTTTGATGCGGGCTCACCGCGGAGCCCTGCATCAAAGCAGGGGAGCCGGCATCGGACGGTATAGTACGTCCGATGCCGGTAAGGGGTTAAGAGCTTAGCACATACTGCTCTATTATTGAGTAACTAGATTGTGGCCTGATTCTAACGCATCGGGTATTCTAGAATATGCATGTCCCTGTAGTATATGGACAATGATGATTCCAGAATTCGCGGCAGACTGTGCCCGTCGCTGATTGGTCGAGGCAACCTTTATGACATCATCGTCGCCATGGCAACCATTATGACATCTACGTCGATACTGTGCCCGTTGCTGATTGGTCAAGGCCTGGCGGCATCGACCAATCAGACGCGGGATGTCTACATCCTTTATGACATCATCGTCGCTGTGCCCGTCACTGATTGGTCGAGGCCTGGCGGCCTCGACCAATCAGAGACGTGGGATTTCCAGGACAGACAGACAGACAGACGGAAAAACCCTTAGGCAATTATATATATAGATAATCTCCTGTGCTCCCTCTAGTGGTGGCTGCAGGTAGTAGTATAGCTGTCTTTGGGATACTTTTTTTTTTCTTTAAATGCATGTATTTTTGAATAAAAAATCTTTTTTTGTAATTGGTTTCTATTAAAAGTTTATAATAGTTTCCTTTCTGTATCCTCTGGGTTGCCCTGTCTATTGCTGGCTGCGGAAAGAGTTAACTGAGAATTCGTAAGTGAACTTGTTCTGATGTTCCAATGAGAGAGTTTGCAACTAGTGATGAGCGAACGTGCTCGGATATAAGGTGTTATCTGAGCATGCTCGAGTGTTAACAGAGTGTTTTCGGAGTGCTCGAAAAATACGTTCGGAGTCACTGCAGCTGCATGTCTCGCAGCTGTTCGACAGGCGCAGATTTAACCTGCAGGTGAAGTTTTGTGATGAGAATTTAGTGATTTTTATGAATGGCAGAACTAAAGAAGCTTCTACAAGCCGTGTTCTATGACAGTGGCTGTCTGCCATCTTGGTGCCAAGGCTTCTGTTTCCTCCATGGGGGAAAGACGCCTCCTCACCTTCTGTCCCGGCCTCACCCATCTGATTAGCAGAAGGTATATCAGTTTACAAGGTGATTGCAGACAACCAACCCATCCGATGCTTAGTTTTAAATGAAACAATCAGGAAAAAAATGGAGGAAAGAAAAAAAGGCACAAAGAAGAAAAGGAGGCAAAACGCAAGAGTGGAGTCTACGGACCAGAGAAGAATGTCTGCTCCCAGTATTGGACCCACTTATCTCTACGGGGACAAATTAATCAAAGGTGTTCTCTGGGCAAATAATATCGATGACCCATCCTCCGAATACGTCATTAATATCAAATTGGAGGGGGTCTGCCAACCGGCACCTGCACGATCAGCAGCTGGATGTAGACACTGAACAGAGCTGCACATTCAACTCTATTCAGTGTGTAGCAGCCACTGCCGAGTCCTTCAGATCAGCTCCGATTCAAGAGAATAGATCTGTAGTTCTTGTCCGCGGCCACTACACATCGCTGGGCTGCTCCGCTCAATGTTTACATCCGCCTGCTGCCGAATCTTATAGTAGATTGCTGGGGATTGGGTATCAGGCCCCGACCAATTCAATAGTGATCATCTATGCAGGGTACTCGTCATTAATAGAATTTGGCTTAAAAACCCTATAATGCCCTTTATAAAGTTAGCCATGATAAAGTGAGGTTAAAGAGGCTGAAAAGGCACCAAAAAGCACACATAGTCATAAATTAGGTGGACGGGAGCCACCTGACTACTCGATACTTTTGTGCTCAGACAGGATAAGTCACCTCCAGAGGTTTCAGCCAATCAATGGTCATTTTCAGCACCAACATCGCTGGGCCGCCTATTGCTGGTGGTACTGTGAGTGGTACTGTGTGGCCTAAATGTGCTACCATGGCTGCAGCGTCTCCGGACTTGTCTCCCATGTAGAACGTCTGGGAAGTCATTGGTCGGCAACTGCAAAGGAAGCTGCCAGCAGAAGATCTTGATGATTTGTCCAAGTGCATTCAGGGGCAGAACATTCCTAACCATTAATATCCTCATAACTGTAAGTGCCTGGATTTGTGCATGTGATTCATACTGAATAAATCAACATTTTTTTAAAGTTTTTCTCCATTTTTGTTTGATCAGCAACATCTCTCCATCCCTTGATTTTTATAATTCCATGACTTCTCCTTCTCGGTTTTATAATTTCTATGTTGAGGATTGTATATACAACCTATTACTTACATGCACCAGAGATTAAATAAGAAGCCTTCAGAGCCGCCTCGTCTTCAATCGCACCACTCTGACTAACACACAACAGCCGTCACACCAGATCATACACAATGCAGGACATTGTGTTTTGTGTCCCTTATCAGGGCCATTCATGTGAGTCACTTTATGACGTGTTGCACCACACACCTGCTCTCTTCTCCATAGAAACCAGATTTTCAGGTCTTTACACCATTGAGGTGCATCCACCCTTGTGACTAGAACCCACCATAGACATCTGTCAAGGCTATTTCTAATCTTGAAGTATATGGGCAAAGTAGAAGTCCTGTATATCACTATGAGGATGGATTTAAAGGGAACCTGTCACCCCCAAAATACGCCCGGCGCAGGCGTACTTTGTCTGCCCTGTTGAGGGCTGAGCAACGTACTGCAGTGCGCAGGCGCCGGGAAAGGTCAGAGAAGCCCAGTGCCTGCGCACTGCAGTACTTTGCACTCAACAGGGCAGACAAAGTACGCCTGCGCTGGAGCCGCAGCGTGAAGACCAGAAGAGGACGTTATCTGATGAAGATGGCAGGCACCGGACCCGGACCAGCAGCAGGACCGCCCCTGGGTGAGTATAATCTAACGTCTTTTTCTCATCTTTTAGGATACATTGGGGGCTTATCTACAGCATTCCAGAATGCTGTAGATAAGCCCCTGATGCCGGTGGGCTTACCTCACCCGCGATTTTGGGGGTGACAGGTTCCCTTTAATGACAATATATCTAAATTTGATAATTTATATATGCAGATCATCTGAATGTGCTGTCGAGGGCAGCCTCTCGTCCTATGACCGGCCATCATGCTGGCGACTGATAGGCGCCTGTGTACACAGCAGATGGACCACCCAGAAGATGGACCACCCAGAAGCACGGGAGCCGAGCTCCTTACATGACTATGCCAGACTTCAATATGCTGCCCTCACATCAGAGAGAAAATTCACCCTACAGATCTGCATGAAAGGGGTTGTCCACTATTTTTTTTATTTGAAGAATGGGCCCATAGTAATCATAAAACTCCAGGACCCGCATCTATCTCAAAAACAGGGTCCCCCGATCACCCGTCCAGGCTGATGTCCAACCCCTAATGAGTGCAGAGGTGACAATGAATGGACACCTCCGGAAGATATTCCGCCTCCACTGCGCTCACTGGTGGTCGGACATCAGCCAATTGGGTGATCAGTAGACCCCAATTCTGAAGATAGATATCGGTCCCACCTGTGGGAACTATCGGGCATGACCATCGTGAGATAACCACTTAAACAAAATGCCTAGTCATCTACAGGATCCCCACCACTCCTCCACACTGCTGCCAGTGTCCACCACTGGTCTCCTAGCTTCCATCCATAGCAGTAAGCATCAGGTGATTGGCTGCAGCGGTCATGTTTTGTCTGACTGGAAGATACAATTTCCCAGCACTTTCTCCTGATGTTCGCTCGTCAATAGAGCAGAGCAATAATATATTTGTTTAAAAAAAAGGCGTAAACTAGGTCAGAAAAAGGTGCTTAGTGCAGGGACTGAGGGGCCAAAGTAGGACACAGGGAAATACCAGGAGTGTGGGACACAGGGGTACACTAGGAAGAGTGGGGGACACAGGGGTACACCAGGAGGAGTGGGGGACACAGGGGTACACCAGGAGGAGTGGGGGACACAGGCATACACCAGGAGGAATGGGGGACACAGGGGTACACTAGGAGGAGTGGGGGACACAGGGGTACACCAGGAGGAGTGGGGGACACAGGGGTACACCAGGAGGAGTGGGGGACACAGGCATACACCAGGAGGAATGGGGGACACAGGGGTACACTAGGAGGAGTGGGGGACACAGGGGTACACCAGGAGGAGTGGGGGACACAGGGGTACACCAGGAGGAGTGGGGGACACAGGCATACACCAGGAGGAATGGGGGACACAGGGGTACACTAGGAGGAGTGGGGGACACAGGGGTACACCAGGAGGAGTGGGGGACACAGGGGTACACCAGGAGGAGTGGGGGACACAGGCATACACCAGGAGGAATGGGGGACACAGGGGTACACTAGGAGGAGTGGGGGACACAGGGGTACACCAGGAGGAGTGGGGAACACAGGGGTACATCATCAAAAGTGGGGGACACAGGGGTACACTAGGAGAAGTGGGGAGCACAGGGGTACGCCAGGAGGAGTGGGGGGCACAGGGGTACACCAGCAGGAGTGGGGGACACAGGGGTACACCAGGAGGAATGGGGGCACAAGGGGTACACCAGGAGGAATGGGGAACACAGGGGTACATGAAAAGTGAGGGACACAAATCGTACACCAGGAGGAATGGGGGACACCGGGGACACTAGGAGGAGTGGGGGGCACAGGGGTACACCAGGAGGAGTGGAGGACACAGGGGTACACTAGGAGGAGTGGGGGGCACAGGTGTACACCAGGAGGAGTGGGAGACACGGGAGTACACCAGGAAAAGTGGGGGACACAAGGGATACACCAGGAGTGGGAAACACAGGGGTACATCATGAAAAGTGGGGGACACAAGGGGTACACCAGGAGGAGTGGGGGACACCGGGGTACACTAGGAGGAGTGGGGGGCACAGGGGTACACCATGAGGAGTGGGGGGCACAGGGGTACACCAAGAGGAGTGGGGGACACAGCGGTACACTGGGAAACCTGGGGGACACATGAGGTACACCAGGAGGAGTGGGGAACACAGGGGTACATCATGAAAAGTGGGGGACATGAGGGGTACAGCAGGAGGAGTGGGGGACACAGAGGTACATCATGAAAAGTGGGGGACACAAGCGGTACAGCAGGAGGAGTGGGGGACACAGGGGTACACCAGGAGGAGTGGGGGACGGGAAATGACAACTGCTTGGAGAAGTGGTCAACACAAGTGGTTGTAACTTTCTGAGCCCATTTCTTGCCACCAAATGTTACCTTACAGAGCAGTGCATCAGCCTGTTGGCCTGCGCCCATTGTAACGAGAAGCGCAGTGTGAACAATCATTAACAAGTGTTTCACAATAAAGACCTGTGGAATAATAGCTGAGGAGGAAACCGAGCACAGGGCTCAGGATCAGGTTACTCCACGGCATCTGTGGCCGATAGCACCAGAAGGGAATTCCTGGAAGGAGCCGCCCTCATATGTATGTGCACGGCTATAGAACCAGATCGGCCAGGCTTATTGTTCCCGTCATGTATATATAGGCTATATAGTAATTACGGTTATTTACGGGGCCGTTACATACGCCCCGGGGATATCAAATGTATATATAAGGCTCCGTTCACATCTGCACCAGGAATTTAGGTTTTTTTTTTTGGTTTATTTAGGGAGGGGGGGGATGACAAAGATTGCACCTATGCTACAGGTCCTTCTCAAAAAATTAGCATATAGTGTTAAATTTCATTATTTACCATAATGTAATGATTACAATTAAACTTTCATATATTATAGATTCATTATCCACCAACTGAAATTTGTCAGGTCTTTTATTGTTTTAATACTGATGATTTTGGCATACAACTCCTGATAACCCAAAAAACCTGTCTCAATAAATTAGCATATCAAGAAAAGGTTCTCTAAACGACCTATTACCCTAATCTTCTGAATCAACTAATTAACTCTAAACACATGCAAAAGATACCTGAGGCTTTTATAAACTCCCTGCCTGGTTCATTACTCAAAACCCCCATCATGGGTAAGGGTACCGTCACACAGTGCAATTTTCATCGCTACGACGGTACGATCCGTGACGCTCCAGCGTCGTAACAATATCGCTCCAGCGTCGTAGACTGCTGTCACACTTTGCAATCTACGACGCTGGAGCGATAATTTCATGACGTATGTGCGATGTAGAAGCCGTTGGTTACTATGCGCACATCGTATACGATATATGTTACACCATGCAATCATGCCGCCACAGCGGGACACTAGACGACGAAAGAAAGTTTCAAACGATCTGCTACGACGTACGATTCTCAGCAGGGTCCCTGATCGCAGGAGCGTGTCAGACATTGCGATATCGCTCGAACGTCACAGATATATCGCTCGAACGTCACGAATCGTGCCGTCGTAGCGATCAAAATTTCACTGTGTGACGGTACCCTAAGACTAGCGACCTGACAGATGTCAAGAAGGCCATCATTGACACCCTCAAGCAAGAGGGTAAGACCCAGAAAGAAATTTCTCAACAAATAGGCTGTTCCCAGAGTGCTGTATCAAGGCACCTCAATGGTAAGTCTGTTGGAAGGAAACAATGTGGCAGAAAACGCTGTACAACGAGAAGAGGAGACCGGACCCTGAGGAAGATTGTGGAGAAGGACCGATTCCAGACCTTGGGGAACCTGAGGAAGCAGTGGACTGAGTCTGGTGTGGAAACATCCAGAGCCACCGTGCACAGGCGTGTGCAGGAAATGGGCTACAGGTGCCGCATTCCCCAGGTAAAGCCACTTTTGAACCATAAACAGCGGCAGAGGCGCCTGACCTGGGCTACAGAGAAGCAGCACTGGACTGTTGCTAAGTGGTCCCAAGTACTTTTTTCTGATGAAAGCAAATTTTGCATGTCATTCGGAAATCAAGGTGCCAGAGTCTGGAGGAAGACTGGGGAGAAGGAAATGCCAAAATGCCTGAAGTCCAGTGTCAAGTACCCACAGTCAGTGATGGTGTGAGGTGCCATGTCAGCTGCTGGTGTTGGTCCACTGTGTTTCATCAAGGGCAGGGTCAATGCAGCTAGCTATCAGGAGATTTTGGAGCACTTCATGCTTCCATCGGCTGAAATGCTTTATGGAGATGAAGATTTCATTTTTCAGCACGACCTGGCACCTGCTCACAGTGCCAAAACCACTGGTAAATGGTTTACTGACCATGGTATTACTGTGCTCAATTGGCCTGCCAACTCTCCTGACCTGAACCCCATAGAGAATCTGTGGGATATTGTGAAGAGAAAGTTGAGAGACGCAAGACCCAACACTCTGGATGAGCTTAAGGCCGCTATTGAAGCATCCTGGGCCTCCATAACATCTCAGCAGTGTCACAGGCTGATTGCCTCCATGCCACGCCGCATTGAAGCAGTCATTTCTGCCAAAGGATTCCCGACCAAGTATTGAGTGCATAACTGAACATTATTATTTGTTGGTTTTTTTGTTTGTTATTAAAAAACACTTTTATTTGATTGGATGGGTGAAATATGCTAATTTATTGAGACAGGTTTTTTGGGTTATCAGGAGTTGTATGCCAAAATCATCAGTATTAAAACAATAAAAGACCTGACAAATTTCAGTTGGTGGATAATGAATCTATAATATATGAAAGTTTAATTGTAATCATTACATTATGGTAAATAATGAAATTTAACACTATATGCTAATTTTTTGAGAAGGACCTGTATGTCCGCCCCTGATCAGATACATATATAAGACTCTGTTCACACCTCTGCTTTCTTGTTTAGCTTCAGGAATGGTATAAAGCATGTGTGAAATGCTGCGCTTCATCATTGGGACAATGGTGGGTGGTTCTGGGGCGGCAGATAATAAAATACCCGACATCTCCAGAGGTTTCTAGGATTTGATGGTCGTCACTGTCATGTCATGTCAGCAGAGCTGTACCCAGAGCCGCCAGCAGAGGGCACTGCGACACTGCAGTAACATTATATTATAGTATTACGGTACAGTACATTACTGTATATCGAGTGTGTGCCACTGAAATCAATGGTAAATACTGAAAACAAAAGGGCCAGATTCATTATCGACTCTGCGACTGTTTATTTTCTGAGTTTTGGGAGTTTTGGGCCTTGCTTTTTTTGCACCACATTCATCTTTCTCCATTTGAGCCTTATTGGAGTCTAGTTTATATGTTTTGCCAGTTTTGTGTTTTTTTGGTTCACCGCGGTGTGCGTGGTTCAGGGTTTCCACAGGTTTTCGGCCGATTCATCATTTGCCACTTTTCAAAAAAGTCAGGAATATTGGCGCTAAAAAGTTATCAAAACAGTTCAGGATAGAAATCTAGGGCCATTGTTTGCTTACTTTCTGCTAAAGTCGTGAATCATTGAGCGCCACGTTGATGAATTTGATGCAAGAAAAAAAATGTCAGCAAATCCCACAAGAAAAGTGACATAAAAAAAGTCACAAATGATGAACCGGGCCCGAACGCTCAAAAAGATTCTCTACACTAAAAACACGCGGATTTTTAGGTAGGCAAATTATTTCAGCATTAGTTACTGGTCTCATGGAAATTGCAGTGTTTCTTCTGATGTTCTGCAGCAGCTGAGGTATATTACGAGGTCCTGCAGCATCTATAGTGTATTATGATGTTCTGCAGCAGCTGAGGTGTGTTATGAGGTTCTGCAGCAGTTGAGGTGTGTATGATGTTCTGCAGCAGCTGAGGTGTGTATTATGAGGTTTTGCAGCAGCTGATGTATGCATTATGAAGTCCTGCAGCAGCTGAGGTGTATTATGAGGATCAGCAGCAGCTGAGGTGTGTACTATGATGTTCCGCAGCAGCTGAGATGTGTGTTATGATGCTGAGGTGTGTGTTATGAGGTTCTGCAGCAGCTGAGGTGTTTGTTATGATGCTGAGGTGTGTGTTATGATGTTCTGCAGCAGCTGAGGTGTGTGTTATGATGTTCTGCAGCAGCTGAAGTGTGTGTTATGATGTTCTGCAGCAGCTGAGGTGTGTGTTATGAGGTTCTGCAGCAGCTGAGGTGTTTGTTATGATGCTGAAGTGTGTGTTATGATGTTCTGCAGCAGCTGAAGTGTGTGTTATGATGTTCTGCAGCATCTGAGGTGTGTGTTATGAGGTTCTGCAGCAGCTGAGGTGTTTGTTATGATGCTGAGGTGTGTGTTATGATGTTCTGAGGCAGCTGAAGTGTGTGTTATGATGTTCTGCAGCATCTGAGGTGTGTGTTATGAGGTTCTGCAGCAGCTGAGGTGTTTGTTATGATGCTGAGGTGTGTGTTATGTTGTGCAGCAGCTGAGGTGTGTGATATGATGTTCTGCAGCAGCTGAAGTGTGTGATATGATGTTCTGCAGCAGCTGAGGTGTGTGTTATGATGTTCTGCAGCAGCTGAGGTGTGTGTTATGATGTTCTGCAGAAGCTGAAGTGTGTGTTATGATGTTCTGCAGCAGCTGAGGTGTGTGTTATGAGGTTCTGCAGCAGCTGAGGTGTTTGTTATGATGCTGAGGTGTGTGTTATGATGTTGTGCAGCAGCTGAGGTGTGTGATATGATGTTCTGCAGCAGCTGAGGTGTGTTATGAGGTTCTGCAGCAGCTGAGGTGTTTGTTATGATGCTGAGGTGTGTGTTATGATGTTGTGCAGCAGCTGAGGTGTGTGTTATGATGTTCTGCAGCAGCTGAGGTGTGTGTTATGAGGTTCTGCAGCAGCTGAGGTGTGTGTTATGATGTTCTGCAGCAGCTGAGGTGTGTGTTATGATGTTCTGCAGCAGCTGAGGTGTGTGTTATGAGGTTCTGCAGCAGCTGAGGTGTTTGTTATGATGCTGAGGTGTGTGTTATGATGTTCTGCAGCAGCTGAGGTGTGTGTTATGATGTTGTGCAGCAGCTGAGGTGTGTGTTATGATGTTCTGCAGCAGCTGAGGTGTGTGTTATGAGGTTCTGCAGCAGCTGAGGTGTTTGTTATGATGCTGAGGTGTGTGTTATGATGTTCTGCAGCAGCTGAGGTGTGTGATATGATGTTCTGCAGCAGCTGAGGTGTGTGTTATGATGTTCTGCAGCAGCTTGGGCACAACACTGTATACCGCACTGTAGGTGTAATTGACCTCTTTCCTTGAGTGACACAGTGGCCAGTGAGCTGTGCTCGCTCCGCGCGGTGGGCCCAGGAGAGGACCTTCCTTCTGACAGTCCGCATGTGCAGGAAGGATACGTGCACGCAGCGCTGATCTCGGTGGGCGCAGGACGCCCCTACCACGCTTTACGTACAGGCGTCACTAGTATATCTCCACTGTATTAGATTGGGGATCACACAGAAAGTAAAATATCCTATAATAGAATATATCGATGCACACATAGTAAGCGCACTCATTCATCCAGGTGACGTGTGCGGGACGCTCCGTTTTCCGTATTTCCAGTGCAATCCTCCCACATAAGTCCCAGCAGCTAATGGCGTTACTGGTGTATGAGTTAGTGCTGAAGACCATCACTGATCGCACCGCACATTTCTAGACAAACGTCCATTACTACAGTCCATTTACACCGACCACTCGTCATTACCAGTCACTTGATATTAGTGTAAATGCACAGAAACATCAGTGTCAGCCAATGACATCAGTGCAGCGCGGGCGCAGAAGGCATCCTCTGTAGTTCCCGCCATTCATATAGGAAACCACTATGTCCTGCAGCGTCTATCTGTCCGTCTGCCTCCACCGCGCCTTCTCTCGTGGTTGACCCACAGATGTCAAGCAGAACTATCATCTGACTGTCCCAACGACTGATCGGAAAACATTAGGGCATTTATCTTCTCGCTGGCTGACGTTATAGATATATAATATCATGGATGGAAGCTGTGGGAAGCAAACGTCATAACTGCAGCCTAAGGAAGGACACACAACAATCTAATGTCTGTAGACACCACTAGAGGGAGCTCTGGAGAGCACTGCATACAGTGTATACACTGGCTCCCCCTAGTGGTGGCTGCACACAACCACAATGGTATCATTCAATTATATGTTAATAAAGGAGATACGGAGCTTTGTACATAAAAAAAAAAATCTCTTAAAACAGTGCAATAGTGGTCTAGCTTTAACACACAGTATCAACGTTAGATCAGGGGGGTCCAACCCTCTCCACCCATGGCTAATTAGCCATCTTAAAGAGAATCCGTCAGCACAGAATGACTGTTCAAACCAAGTACAGGCGCTCGATACACCAAACATTTACGTGGTCCTTTCCACCTACTTGTTTTCCATCTATCTCTGCCCTTCAGAGCTGTCAATCAAATAATAGGAGAGAGGAGATAGAAGGGAAAAAAAGCAGGTGGGAAGGTGCACTTTAATGTTTGGCCACACCAAGGGTGCACTGAGAACATGTGCTTGGTTTGAACAGTCGCTTTATGGGTCTGCGGTGCTATAGGAAAAGCCCCATCCCTTTCACGGTTTACTAGGCACAGTTCTGTACTTTAGGAGTGGCTGTGCCCAATACGGCCCAGTCCTATTCATTTCTATGGGAATAAGCTACTGTCAGATGCAACGTCAGGAGCAGCCACTGCTAAGGGGAGGCGCACACTATGCCTTTTCCAATGGGTGTTTTTCAGGAGGAATACACTTCAGGACACTTACTACACTTACTGGGCTCCTTGTTGTAGTTTCACTACAATCAGTGGTTTATCAGCAGGAGATTATCGCTTCAGGACTAGGTGTTGCATGCCTCCTAGTCCAACCCCGCCCCCAGCACTGATTAGCAGTTTTCTGTTAATATACAGTGTACAAAGAAAGCAGCCAATCAGTGATGTGGGCGGGGTTATACAGGGCGCAGCATTCTGAGTTCTGCTGATTCTGCAGTAGAGAAAACTGTATCACAGCTACTGCATTCAGTAAACTAAGTGATACATCACTGGAATCAGGATTTCTGCCCCTACATCATGGTGCTGTCAGATTACATAGCAAAAACCTACCGAGAGATTCCCTTTAATACTTCTAGTCCATTCTGTTTTTTTATTTTGCGAGTTGTACCCTGCATAGTCCTGTTATAAGTGTTTCATTCTATAAGGTATAATGGCGCTATATATACATGGTAATAATTCCGTGTATGATCCATTCTCAGATCCACTGAGTAGGCGAAGTGTTCACAGGACTAATGTCGCTGATGTACGCTCCCTACGGAGATGATCCGATGAGACATTCATTGATCTATGGCTTCCCTGTACCTCACCTCCATATAATCAGCGCTCTAAATCACAGCGTACAATGGCCGATACTGTGGACATAAAAAAAAGAGAAATACACAGAACAGATGACAGGCGCAGTCCTAGAAATATACGGCAGAGTCAAATATGTATCCCCTCGGTGCCGGCAGATCTGCGGTGAAGAAGGAGCTTCATCTTATAATTTCATCTTGTAAATTATAAGATTACAAAAGAGAGAAGAGGGGCCACGGCCCAGCGCGGGGACATGGCGGCCCTCCAGTGTGTGCTTTACATCACGTCTATCTGGTGAAGCAATCTGACAACTAGAACCCTGGCAGGGCCACATCACAGAGCCCACCAGCTGCCCGGAGAATGGGGGCTTTGTTACACAAATGGGCCAGGCTGGCACCATAATGAGATAAGGAGAGGTCAGCCATGTCAGGGCTGGAAAAGATTTACAAAATATAAACAAGATTAAATGCGTCAGGAAAGCTACAAGGTCTCCAGGGGCAAAGCGGATTATTAATCAAGGTTCATTATTCTGTATGGAGCATTATACAAGGTCCATTATTCTGTATGGAGCATTATACAAGGTCCATTATTCTGTATGGAGCATTATATGGGGTCCATTATTCTGTATGGAGCATTATACAAGGTCCATTATTCTGTATGGAGCATTATACAAGGTCCATTATTCTGTATGGAGCATTATATGGGGCCCATTATTCTGTATGGAGCATTATACAAGGTCCATTATTCTGTATGGAGCATTATACAGGGTCCATTATTCTGTATGGAGCATTATATGGGGCCCATTATTCTGTATGGAGCATTATACAAGGTCCATTATTCGGTATGGAGCATTATACAAGGTCCATTATTCTGTATGGAGCATTATACAAGGTCCATTATTCTGTATGGAGCATTATACGGGGTCCATTATTCTGTATGGAGCATTATATGGGGCCCATTATTCTGTATGGAGCATTATACAAGGTCCATTATTCTGTATGGAGCATTATACAAGGTCCATTATTCGGTATGGAGCATTATACAAGGTCCATTATTCTGTATGGAGCATTATACAAGGTCCATTATTCGGTATGGAGCATTATACAAGGTCCATTATTCTGTATGGAGCATTATACAAGGTCCATTATTCTGTATGGAGCATTATACGGGGTCCATTATTCTGTATGGAGCATTATACGGGGCCCAGTATTCTGTATGGAGCATTATACAAGGTCCATTATTCTGTATGGAGCATTATACAAGGTCCATTATTCTGTATGGAGCATTATACAAGGTCCATTATTCTGTATGGAGCATTATACAGGGTCCATTATTCTGTATGGAGCATTATACAAGGTCCATTATTCTGTATGGAGCATTATACTGGGTCCATTATTCTGTATGGAGCATTATACAAGGTCTATTATTCTGTATGGAGCATTATACGGGGTCCATTATTCTGTATGGAGCATTATACGGGGTCCATTATTCTGTATGGTGCATTATACAAGGTCCATTATTCTGTATGGAGCATTATACGAGGTCCATTATTCTGTATGGAGCATTATACAAGGTCCATTATTCTGTATGGAGCATTATACAAGGTCCATTATTCTGTATGGAGCATTATACGGGGTCCATTATTCTGTATGGAGCATTATACGGGGTCCATTATTCTGTATGGAGCATTATACGGGGTCCATTATTCTGTATGGAGCATTATACAAGGTACATTATTCTGTATGGAGAATTATACAAGGTCCATTATTCTGTATGGTGTATTATATGAGGTCCATTAATCTGTATGGAGCATTATATGAGGTCCATTATTCTGTATGGAGCATTATATGAGGTCCATTATTCTGTATGGAGCATTATATGGGATCCATTATTCTGTATGGAGCATTATATGGGGCCATTATAGTGTATGGAGCATTATACGGGGTCCATTATTCTGTATGGAGCATTATATGAGGTCCATTATTCTTTATGGAGCATTATATGAGGTCAATTATTCTGTATGGAGCGTTATATGGGGCTATTATTCTGTATGGAGCATTATATGGGCTCCATTATTCTGTATGGAGCATTATACAGGGTCCATTATTCTGTATGGAGCATTATACAGGGTCCATTATTCTGTATGGAGCATTATGCAGGGTCCATTATTCTGTATGGAGCATTATACAGGGTCCATTATTCTGTATGGAGCATTATATGGGGCCCATTATTCTGTATGGAGCATTATACAGGGTCCATTATTCTGTATGGAGCATTATACAGGGTCCATTATTCTGTATGGAGCATTATATAGTGTCCATTATTCTGTATGGAGCATTATATAGTGTCCATTATTCTGCATGGAGCATTATATGGGGCCATTATTCTGCATGGAGCATTATATGTGTCCATTATTCTGTATGGAGCATTATATAGTGTCCATTATTCTGCATGGAGCATTATATGGGGCCATTATTCTGTATGGAGCATTATATGGGCTCCATTATTCTGTATGGAGCATTATATGGGGCCATTATTCTGTATGGAGCATTATATAGTGTCCATAATTCTGTATGCAGCACTATATAGGGCTTATTATACTGGGGATACAGAGGTCCAATTGTCCCCTGGGCTACCAATGCTGAAATGAAGCACCGACCATCAATTTACCATATTATTGGAATGACACTCTTTAGGAGCACAGTGCCAGTTACTGCATCAAATCCTTTGCGCATCTGTCAGCAGAATACAGGCTGCAAATGGTGGCTGTTGTAAAACAACATGTGCCTGCTGATGGGAAATGGAAGCAACATTTCAATTTCTATGGGCTACTTATATAGAACAGAATTCAGAAACCTCTAATATGGAAGAGGAAATGAACCGAGTTATCCCTTATCCCAGACCGGTGAGAACGTGCTGAAGATCCCACCACTGGTAGCCCTCCTCAATCCTGATAACTGTGAATGGAGCGCCCTGTTTGAATAGAGCAATGGCGGAGCTCGTGCACCACCGCTCTACTCATTGTCTATAGGACTGACATGGCAGAAAGCTGCCCTCTGCCATCTCCAGCAGTCCCATAGTCAACACATGGAGAGGTGGTGCTCCATTCATTGCTCTATTCAAAGAGGGCACTCCAGAGCCACATTATCAATATCAATCACAGGTTGGATAGGATAAGAAAAAACAAGGCATTAAAAAAATCAGCACCACAAGTGTTCATGGGTTGTATCTGATGCTGCAGCATCAAACAGAATGAGGCTGAGCTTTAAAGGTCTTTTATAAGGAAAAATGACTTTTATATGAATCAGTGGTTATCTTTAGTTATTAAAATCATACTTTATCCCTTTATTAATCTTCATACCTCCTAACATGCAGTTTGCACCATGGTCCAAGGTTCAGATTTTACTCTTGTAGGAGTGTCCCTCTCTGTAATATAGGTTGAGCTCTGTGTGTATCCAGGATGCTGCTTTCTTCGCTTCCTTTCATATATTAGCACAGCTTCTATCCTGAAACTATTTCCTCTTCAGGTGCTTTCCTCCTTTTCTACAGCCTATTTTCTCTGTCCTCACTGAGACTTTACATAATTTTTCCCCTCTTCACTGCAGATATTTGTACAATCCCATAAGGAGAGAAGAAAGGATTGTAGTAGTGAGAGCCATCACGTGCAAAAGAAGGAACTCAGCTTTGCAAAAGCATCGGGTTAGATAGGAGTACTGATGGACCCTCTGAAGAGGAAAAATGCAGAAAAATTATAGCTTTACAAGTAGGTAAAAAAAGCCACGCCTGCGTAATGCTTGACTAGGCAGGAAGTTCTGTTGACTTTAATAGAGAGGGGCTAGTGCATGCTTTTTGGAGCTTTTTCGAGCAGATAAAGCAGAAATATAAAAAAATAAGTTTTTGCTGACAACTGTGAAATAAAATTCCCAAATCATTTCAGTCTTAAACTAATGCACCCCCCTATCCTACAGCAAATGACAAAGTTGGTGGAACGGTTCACATGTAAAGCGCCATGGAATAAATGGCGCTATAAAAATGTATAATAATAATAATAATAGGGCTGCAAAAGGATTCTTCCTCTTGGTCATGACCTAAAAAATAAAGCTTCTCCGGCCTGACAAACAATGACTACCGGTGGTCTCCAGGGGGAGGAATTAGAGGATGTCACCAGCCAAGAACCTTTACTTGGAGCTTACACAACAGACATCGGTCAAGTCTTTGAGATTATAATGGCACGCTGCTTATCCCAAGGACTGTAAGGCTATGTGCACACGCTGCGGATTTTGCTGCGGATCTGCAGCGGTTTCCCATGAGTTTACAGTACCATGTTAACCTATGGGAAACGAAATCCGCAGTGCACATGCTGCGGAAAAAACTGCACGGAAACGCAGCGGCTTATATTACGCAGCATGTCAATTCTTTGTGCGGATTCCGCTGCGGTTTTACACCTGCTCCAATAGAAAACTGCAGGTGTAAAGCCGCAGCGGAATCCGCAGTAGAAACCGCGATAAATCCGCAGGGAAAAAACCGCTGCGGTTTTTCAAAATCCGCTGCGGAAAAATCCGCAGTCCTCCAGAATAAGTGTGCACATAACCTAAAGGTAAAAATTCTACCTTTCTATAGCTGGCCATACACAATAGATTTAAGCTGGTTGACCATGCCAATTTTACTGGGACCAGTTGATCATCTAATGTCTGTGGAGGATCTCTCCTAATGGCGGATGGGTTTTTAACATGACCCATCCCATTGTTCTTCGCCGTCGCTACAAGTGTCCATCAGAGGCTTACTGTCCTCTCCCCATATAGCCCGATTACAGTCAATGAGTAGAGGGAAATCGATTTGCCAAAAATGCAAGTATTACATGGCAGAGGATTTTGCGGTGACCAGGAGGATATGTCCAGGAAGAACAATCAGTCCATGTTCTCATGAGCTGCGACACCTCAGATCAGCAGGTCCCCGGTGGCTTCTCATTGCCAGCTTCCCTACAGTGATGGGTCTCTGTCCTGCTTTGGCAGAGGTTTTATATTACAATTAAAACTGAAAAATATGTCTTCCCTCCTCCTCCCTCACTGTCTTGTGTTTGGCTGTAGGACAACCAGCTGCAGCAGAAGCCTCCCTGCCTCCAGTAGGACGAAATATACCGCAGCTCCTCCGACTTGTACAAGGAGCAAAGTTTCTTCAGCCTCCAACCCAAGATGGAAGTGATGGACTGACTATTTCAGGATCATGCAGAAAATGCTGCCGGCAAACAATCAATGAGGGCGACAACATTTCTTGCTTTATTTAAACATTAATTTCTAGGTGGAGTGCTCCTTTAAGTTGAATAATGAAGTCATGGTGGCACAGTTATTACCAGATTGCACTTACCTTAGTGCCATAGATTTGGGTCTTCCGTGCACCAAGGTCACTTGAGAAAGCTATCATGGTGAATGCAGCTGTCTGTCCGCCTTCAAACTCCATGTTCACAACCTATTTTGGATGAACGCCATAATTCTTTTTACTAGACTGAAGTTGTAGAGTTTATACACTTCTCTATGAGACTTATTAGTCACTTGTAATAGAATCATCTATTGTATTATTATGCATATTGTTAGACTAATACACATTAGACGGCTGTCGGCTAAAAGATCGTTCAGCTGACGACCATCCCAGCCACCTTCTCCCGTACACAGGAGCGCCCGTCCGGCCAAGTTCTCCTGTGTTCTCTATGACAAACCCATCAACTGACATCTCGGCTGGCGGCTTATCTCAGAAAGAACAATGCGATCAGTAGTCCGAAATCAGACATGCCTCATCAACACCTCTCCCGATCATCATTCAGCCAACGCCCCCATACCCATTAGACTGTCGGCCAAACCTGTCAATTATGGGCGGCATCTACCATAATCTAGCTGTATGTATAAGGCCTAAAGGTCCCCATATTCATAGGACTGTGGGCCAAACCTGTCGATATTGGTGGGTTCTACCATAATCCAGCCGTATGTGTAAGGCCTAAAGGCCACCATACACATTAGACTGTTGGCCAAACCTGTCGATATCGGTGGGTTCTACCATAATCCGGCCATATGTATACAGCCTAAAGGCCTCCATACAGATTAGACTGTTGGCCAAACCTGTCGACTTCGGCGGGTTCTACCATAATCCGGCCATATGTATAAGGCCTAAAGGCCACCATACACATTAGACTGTTGGCCAAACCTTTCGATATTGGTGGGTTCTACCATAATCCGGCCATATGTATACTGTATAAAGGCCACCATAAACAATAGCCTGTTGGCCAAACCTGTTAATATTGGCAGGTTCTACAATAATCTGGCCATATGTATACAGCCTAAAGGCCTCCATACACATTAGACTGTTGGCCAAACCTGTCGACATCGGTGGGTTCTACCATAATTCGGCCATATGTATAAGGCCTAAAGGCTTCCATACACATTAGACTGTTGGCCAAACCTGTCGATATCGGCAGGATCTACCATAATCCGGCCATATGTATAAAGCCTAAAGGCCTCCATACACATTAGACTATCATGGACCGAACCCACCAATATTGAAGAGTTCGGCCAATAGTTTAATGTGTACAATGGACCTCAACTCTTGCCTGAAAGGTGATATTGGTGAGATAAGGATTCGACATGGCTAATTTTGAACTGTTGATCCTTTTGGTCTCTTAGAGATAAGCCGATGCCAAAAATGTGGAAGTGGCTCTCTCATAGAGAACAAAGGATAGCAAGCGCTCTAGTGTACAGTTGAGCGAGACAGCTCCAGGCCCTAAGGATGGTTCAGCCAACAGCTTTCTAATGTGTATGGGACCTTAAAAGGAACCTGACAGCTAATACACGCTACCCGATCCATAGGCAGCGGGCAGAAAGAAGCCACCAGGAACCCGCCTGTCCAACTAGTCTGCAAGCTCTTAAAGTAGGTTTTTCTCTGAAACGCGTCAGCTCTTCAGTCAAACATACATGGCAGAAATCAGTGCCTGATACATGCTGCCCGCGGATGGAGCAGCATATATCAGCTGTCAGGTTCCCTTTAATTCTGTTTTCCACATTTCCCGTTATCCCTTTATTTACCTGGTTGCTGACGACATCATTGTCACATTCGTAGACACATCTTCCGTAAGGGCCGGTTTTTAAAGCGTCAGTCAGCGATTCAATATCGTGGACCCCATTGCTACATACAACAGACATGGGCCAGCCAAAGTTTCCCTAAGAACCAAAACAAATGCATAATAAAAAAATATTAATAATAGTAAAAAAATGTAAAAAAAAAAGGGAAAAAAATCTGGTAATCGATATAGGAAGTTGGTTTATCGGTCTAGTCTGCAGATTGTATGTAAAGGTATCATTTGTAGTCACAGCGTAAACTTGCAGACCTATGTAAAAAAAAAAGACAAATCCCTCAAATCTCAACTTATTACAACAAGCATGAACGCTCATTACATCACATCCCTCACATCTGCAGTGAGCCGGGCTTTACTGCGGCTCCGACACTCTATTCTTTGGAAAGGACCATAAGGAAAGTTAGAAACAGTAAAATGAACATATAATATGTCATTAAAGGGTGATCAAACAATTTAAAAAAATGGCTGTTTTTTTCTCAAACAGCGCCACACCTGTCCACGAGCTGGGTGGAGTATTGCAACTTTTCCTTTCAAGTGAATGGGGCTCTGAGCCATGGACAGGTGTGGCGCTGTTTTTGGATGAATGCTGACTGCTTTCTATAAAGCCTCATGCAAATCTCAGAAGCGCGGTCCGGATGCACAGACTGATCGCCGGCCTCCTGACCCGAACATGACAGCCCAATAGGCATATATGAGGCAGGTGGGTTCTGGTCGGGAGCCCGGGGCCGGGCCGTGCATCGCCCCTCATACTCAGACTGTGCCTCACACAGGTCTGAATGAGGCTTAATATCGGACCACCCATTTACCACCAGCGAGCAGGACTGGATTTATGGATCCAATCTATGGGACATATGGGAAAGGAAGTTATGTATTTAAGAGGATTCTTGTAAGAACAAAACATCATCAGGAAATATAAAGAAAAATAACATTATACAGGAAAAACTAACTTCCCAACATTCTATGGGTCCAACTGCTAGGATGTCTGATGTCAAACTGACTGACTGTTTCCAGTGACATCCAGCAGAATTATAAGTGCAGCTCTGGATCAGGATCGGTACAAAATAAGCAATGCAATGTATGTACAGAGTGACTCCACCAGCAGAATAGTGAGTGCAGCTCTGCAGTATAATACAGGATGTAACTCAGGATCAGTAATGTAATGTATGTACAGAGTGACTCCACCAACAGAATAGTGAGTGCAGCTCTGGAGTATAATACAGGATCTAACTCAGGAGCAGTAATGTAATGTATGTACACAGTGACTGCACCAGCAGAATAGTGAGTGCAGCTCTGGAGTATAATACAGGGTGTAACTCAGGATCAGTAATGTAATATGTGTACACAGTGACTGCACCAACAGAATAGTGACTGCAGCTCTGGAGTATAATACAGGATGTAACTCAGGATCAGTAATGTAATGTATGTACACAGTGACTGCACCAGCAGAATAGTGAGTGCAGCTCTGGAGTATAATACAGGGTGTAACTCAGGATCAGTAATGTAATGTATGTACACAGTGACTGCACCAGCAGAATAGTGAGTGCAGCTCTGGGGTATAATACAGGATGTAACTCAGGATCAGTAATGTAATGTATGTACACAGTGACTGCACCAGCAGAATAGTGAGTGCAGCTCTGGGGTATAATACAGGATGTAACTCAGGATCAGTAATGTAATGTATGTACACAGTGACTCCACCAACAGAATAGTGAGTGCAGCTCTGGGGTATAATAGAGGATGTAACTCAGGATCAGTAATGTAATGTATGTACACAGTGACTGCACCAGCAGAATAGTGAGTGCAGCTCTGGAGTATAATACAGGATGTAACTCAGGATCAGTAATGTAATGTATGTACACAGTGACTCCACCAACAGAATAGTGAGTGCAGCTCTGGGGTATAATACAGGATGTAACTCAGGATCAGTAATGTAATGTATGTACACAGTGACTGCACCAGCAGAATAGTGAGTGCAGCTCTGGAGTATAATAAAGGATGTAACTCAGGATCAGTAATGTAATGTATGTACACAGTGACTGCACCAGCAGAATAGTGAGTGCAGCTCTGGGGTATAATACAAGATGTAACTCAGGATCAGTAATGTAATGTATGTACACAGTGACTGCACCAGCAGAATAGTGAGTGCAGCTCTGGAGTATAATAAAGGATGTAACTCAGGATCAGTAATGTAACGTATGTACACAGTGACTGCACCAGCAGAATAGTGAGTGCAGCTCTGGAGTATAATAAAGGATGTAACTCAGGATCAGTAATGTAATGTATGTACACAGTGACTGCACCAGCAGAATAGTGAGTGCAGCTCTGGGGTATAATACAAGATGTAACTCAGGATCAGTAATGTAATGTATGTACACAGTGATTGCACCAGCAGAATAGTGAGTGCAGCTCTGGGGTATAATATAGGATGTAACTGCATGACCGCTGCATGACCAGCTCTACCCTCACCTACTGTATTCTCACCCATCCCTTGTAGATTGTGAGCCTTCGCGGGCAGGGTCCTCTCTCCTCCTGTACCAGTTATGACTTGTATTGTTTAAGATTATTGTACTTGTTTTTATTATGTATAC
Source organism: Ranitomeya imitator (assembly GCF_032444005.1). Classification (NCBI taxonomy): domain Eukaryota; kingdom Metazoa; phylum Chordata; class Amphibia; order Anura; family Dendrobatidae; genus Ranitomeya; species Ranitomeya imitator. Next base: position 108,500,486 of record NC_091291.1, on the reverse strand, counting down.
CCCTCCTCACATGTAAAGCGCCATGGAATAAATGGCGCTATAATAATAAATAATAATAATAACTCAGGATCAGTACAGGATCAGTAATGTAATGTATGTACACGGTGACTGCACCAGCAGAATAGTGAGTGCAGCTCTGGGGTATAATACAGGATGTAACTCAGGATCAGTAATGTAATGTATGTACACAGTGACTGCACCAGCAGAATAGTGAGTGCAGCTCTGGAGTATAATTCATGATGTGGCTATATAAGTATCTGCATATGCTCTATACTTTTTCTGTAGAAACAGCACCCCTCTTGTGTAAAGGTTACGTCTGGTATTGAAGTTCTGAAGTGAATAACGCAAAGCTGTAATAGCAGTCACAGCCCATCAATAGGATAGGAGGGGCATTATACAATGTAGGCATTTCCCTGCACGACACCTATCCTTCCCCAAAACCTGAAAATGAGGAGGAGCAGCTTCTTTATAACATCCATGTGCTACCAGGGGATAGCTATTAGCCCCACTTGATGGCAGTACGTTCTTCTCACAGCTCATCGTGTACCGCCATCATATGGACATACGACTGTGCAATATTCACAGCAGATCCACGAGCGGAGGTAACGGGATTGGTGCAGTGAGCACAATTATCTACGTTTCTTCCCGTCTGAACAGATGTCAGATTTCCCCATCTACAAAGAGAGAATGAAATAAAGGGAGGCGCAGTCCGCAGAGCAGATGTATTGTACGTGTCCTGCGCCGGCTCCTGGCAGACGGCACCGGCCTTTTGTATCTGGTCATACAAGACCCTCTCTCTTTTTTTTTTTTGCTTCCACATTCACTTGTGCTGGTTTCTGCCTACTAGACGTATGCTGGAAGTTTGGCATGGCTGTAAGGAGCAGATGGCAATCTTCTAAGCAGCCGCCTATGAACAATGGATTACTTAATAGCCGGCACTTAAATATTGTCCCCGGCACAGACTCTGCTCCTCGGGGCCCCACCATGGCAGATGTAGGTTACGTGAGGTTACACTTGCCGCTACCATCTTCCTTTCCTACATTTCTAGTAGGTGATAAATGTTTGGATGATCACACAGCGGGGATCAATCTGACAAAATGGACACCTGATGAATGAGGAAAGTTATAGATGTTCACCTAATGAGAATGATTGGCTCTTTTTTGTCTTGAGATGCACAATTCCTTTCATCCGACATCACTGGGACCTGATATCAGATTATCAAGCTTTCTGGATTATCAGCTAGTTACACAGAAAGTGCGTGCACTCACGTGTAAAGGCCCCGTCACACTAGACGATATCGCTAGCGATCCGTGACGTTGCAGCGTCCTCTCTAGCGATATCGTCCAGTGTGACAGGCAGCAGCGATCAGGCCCCTGCTGTGCTGTCGCTGGTCGGGGAAGAAAGTCCAGAACTTTGTTTCGTCGCTGGACTCCCCGCAGACATCGCTGAATCGGCGTGTGTGACACCGATCCAGCGATGTCTTCACTGGTAACCAGGGTAAACATCGGGTTACTAAGCGCAGGGCCGCGCTTAGTAACCCGATGTTTACCCTGGTTACCATCCTAAAAGTAAAAAAAACAAACAGTACATACTTACCTACAGCCGTCTGTCCTCCAGCGCTGTGCTCTGCACTCCTCCTGCACTGACTGTGAGCGTCGGTCAGCCGGAAAGCAGAGCAGTGACGTCACCGCTCTGCTTTCCGGCCGCTGTGCTCACACAGACAGCACAGGAGGAGTGCAGAGCACAGCGCTGGAGGACAGACAGCTGTAGGTAAGTATGTACTGTTTGTTTTTTTTACTTTTAGGATGGTAACCAGGGTAAACATCGGGTTACTAAGCGCGGCCCTGCGCTTAGTTACCCGATGTTTACCCTGGTTACCGGCATCGTTGGTCGCTGGAGAGCGGTCTGTGTGACAGCTCTCCAGCGACCAAACAGCAACGCTGCAGCGATCCGGATTGTTGTCGGTATCGCTGCAGCGTCGCTTAGTGTGACGGTACCTTAAGAGTGACCCTTGGTCCCAACAACCATGTTTCGTTCCATCGACCATTTTTCCTTCCATGTGCACAACAGACCACACATAGACGGCCCACAGACTAATTGTGGAGGTCCCACAACTATGAAGTGTTCCCGCTCTGAAATTCCACACTAGAATTTCACACCTTCTGGATTATCAAATAATGGGGTCACATTTATGTACTCAAAATGTTTTAGTCTGGAATTAGATCACCAGATAGTCTAATAGGCATGACAAATCAATTAGGAAACTCCTCAAATTGTTAAAAAAAAAAATAGCAATCTTGCAATTTTCACACTGGCCACTGGGGCTTTTTTAGTCTCCTACTTCCATTCCTTTCAGGAAGAGTTTTCAGCAGTTTCGTTATCATCAGAGGCAGGGTTACAATGATAAGTGACACCTCTATACACAGCTTGTTACACAGGATGCACCAATCACAACAGTCGTTGTCACAGCTGACCTGCTCCCCCTCCCTTCTCAATGACCTTTTCACATACTCATTAGATGCCTCAATCCAAAATATTGAGTTAGACTGTTCATTGTGGCTAATGTACATGTGCATCTCCTAAAATAACAGGAAGTACGAGTCTAAAAAAAGCAGCATACCATTGGTGCAACCAGGGGCCCAAGAGGTAAGGGGGCCACTACCACCTCCAAAGCAGGTGAAATTGTGCATTATGATGAGATATTGGCCTGCAAATGGCGAATATATTGTTCTTGCACAGGGGTCTTATGCTGTCTGTGTCCACTACTGCTACAGTGTATATGTAATATACAGGTAGACTAAGGTTATACGGTAGGATACATGGCTGAGAAGTACTCACCTGGGCAGCTTTATTCAGATACACTTTCTGGGCTGAATAGGGGCAAGTTTCTTCCACGGCACAGTCTAAGCAGCGGCTGCTGGCGCCCTCGGGCTACATAGAAAATATTACGCAGTACAAATAAACATCATTTGTGATTCCTATGTATTAACTATAAACTGTCCTGGAGAAGGATGTTATCAATACAACGGATGGCAAGAAGAACAAACAAATCAACTTTGCAAGAAATCAAACCAGACATGACACTAGAAGCAAGGATCTTGGACGCTTCATATAAAGAAGGCAATCACTGTAGAAGGACATCATGGTCGGAAGAATAGAAGGAACAAGGAGAAGGGGAAGACCAGGAACCTGATGGAGAAGACCCTGGTGGACCTATGTAGGTTGCACAAGATCAATCTTCCTACAGATCTTTCATCCATCAAGTCGCCATGGCTCGAGATTGAAAAATTAAAAAAATATATAAACGGCGTGCAATGAATAATTGCAAGACTTGAAAGGATCAGATCTTCGAAGTGACGGAGACAGACTCAGAAGACAGCGGGTAAGAGGCGTTTATGGTCAAGCATTCGCCATTCAGAGCCTATGGCACGATCATAAACAGCCAAGAGCAAGGCTCGGCTCAGTGTCATAGGCTTCGAATGGAGAACCAGGCCACAAGTCCAAGCATTGCTTCATTCTAACCCTTTCTATCATGGTCCTGTGCCGAAACAATAAGGCCCGCTTAGTCCCTCTTGGTGTCATACTAGTACTAGTATATGTCCTCCATCTGCTGGATAGGTGATAAAACAAGCTGGAATACCCCTTTCACCCAAATTATTATACTTCTTGATTTAAACCTACCTTGTTTTCTTTCGTAAAATGGGAGAGAGTTCCAAAAGACGACACCTTCACACATCTGTAAGGAAGGAAAGGGTTGTTTTTTTATTAGTTTCACTAAACAGAAGTTATTGGTGAGCTAGGATAAGTCCCATAACTGGTCCCGGGCGAAGAGGTTAAAAGGCTTGTACTTAGTTTTCAGGTTGTCACCTACCATACCATTGGTAACAACATGAGGGTCCAACTGATGACACCCCCACTGATCATAAGCGATGTTGTCAGTAAAGCCTCATCTAAATGGAGCGAAGGTGGAGAATCTGCACCGTTTGTTACTGATAGAATCCCTTCTAGCCATAACTCATACCCTGTGTCATGTCTACTCCATGGACTAATGGAGCAGAGAAGGACACGGAGATTGATGGAAGATATATCGATATACATTTCATAATCTTTATATAATATAGATAAGATGATGCAATACCTTCTATCTCCCATCCAGTAACATATGAGATCAATGTCATGGCAGGACTTTGCTAGAAGAGAAAACGTACTCTCTTCTTCATTCCTCCAGTTCCCTCGAACGAACGAATGAGCAAAATGCCAGTATCCAACCTACACACGTCAAGCACAAAAAAAAACAAAATAAACGTATACAAACGATAGACAACACAGGCCTAGCATTTCTTACAAAGCACAGGTGTAAAGTTTCCCTACAATCCAAGATCATCAAATGTCCCTGATTACACATACATTTCCAACAGCCAGCACAGAAAGTTTTTCCCTAAAGTGTGTGTAAAGTTGGCCATTGACATGATGTGGAACCTTCCAACCATGCACGAAGCTAATAGGAAGACATATGAGATCACAGAAAAAAAGATTAGATCGATTCAGTACATGAGCAGCAGCAATCTTGTGCATGAGTAGTGTCATCTGAAATTGCATGGTCTGCCAAATTAGGGCAGGAGCTGCAATATCATAAACAACCTTAGACAAGAGGGGCGCTACTACTCAGGAAATGGAACGTTAAACAACTTTCTAAATGGTCTTCATTTAAAAATCTCTCTACCATTTTGTCTATAAGTCTTTTATGTTACAAATCAATCAATGCTCTTATTTTGTTCTGATGGCTGTTTCTGCTCTCAGTGTGAAACATAGCAGCGAAGAAGGGGAAGGAGTTGTACACAGATCTGCAGTGGAGAGAGGAGAAAGCATGTGCTGTCTCAGGTAGGGAAAAAACCCCAGATTATAGCAAAGAAGGGAAATACATGAAGAGGAAATAAGTGCAGGATAGAAGCTGTGCTGATAGGTGCTAATAAACTAATCAGCACCCCAGATACTCACAAAGATCACATCCAGCCTATATTACAGGGAGGGATACTCCCAGAAGAGAAAAATCTGAAACTTGGAGAAAACTAACAACTACGTATCAGAGGTCTGAGAATGAATGCAGGAATGAAGACTGGAGACTGAAATTTGACTGAAGATGATCAAAAACGTGAAAACTATTCGAGGCCCCATTTTGCGTAGGCTGGGGTTAGCCAAAAAGCATAAATTGGAACTGTGGGGTGGGGAAGAAAACTGAGAATAGGAATAGAACCTTTGTGGTGAATTCACGTTTCATTCATCTATATGGATTTGCTTTGATGGCAAGCAAATGGAAGGAACAGTAGTTGTTGCTTCTACACATAATGACTGCTGCAAATGTCCTTTATTATTTCCTTTTAATTAGATAAAGCTTTCATGTCAACGGTGAAATACTCACAGGCTCCATGTGTTGAATATGTACGACGTCTCCGATAGCACCTGAATCTAATAACTCCTAAAAATAGGGATAAAAAGGAGGATTAATGAGGTCTACAGAGATGCGACCAACAATCAGCGCTTCTAGATTATCTTTTATAATGAGAACGTGTCACCTTGGAGACGAATCGGGATGTGAAATCCTCTATCTAAATATTATTCTCCTAAATCGCTATACTGGAATATGTCGCCTTATCAGCCCGCAGTACATATGGTACTACGGCACAAAAAATAGGTCCTTTATTAGCCAAAAAAAGCAGTTCTGTACTAAGCATTTATCTCCCACATTGAGACAATCATACGGATTTGTAATATATGTAAAAGAGAAATATGGTAAAATATTGTTCACTCTGAAACCAAAAACATAACTGTCTCCATGGTGACAGACTACAAGCAAACCTTCTGTAGTCTGATCCTGCAGTTACACTTTTTAATGTCCATTAGTAGGCTAGTTAAGCCGGTCATACACATCAGATGACTGTCTGCTGAACGATGCTTTGGCCAATCGTTCAGCCAACAGCAATCTCAATCGTCTCTGCTACTTAGAGAAGCGCTAGCTTGGCCGACCATCCCTGTGTTCTCTACGAGAGAATCGTCACCAGACATGTTTGGTGGCTTATAGCAGCTTATATCCAGGAGAACAAAGCGATCAGTGGCAGCAATCTCCATCGGATATTCTACATACAGCAGCGCTAGCTTGGCTGACCATAACTGTGCTTTCTACGAGAGAGCTGTCGTCAGAGATGTTTGGTGGCTAATGGCGACTTATTTCCAGAAGAAGAAAATGAACGGTGGCAGCAATCTCCATCGGATCTTCTACATACAGCAGCGCTAGCTTGGCTGACCATAACTGTGCTTTCTACGAGAGAGCTGTCGTCAAAGATGTTTAATGGCTAATGGCAACTTATTTCCAGAAGAAGAAAATGAACGGTGGCAGCCATCTTGATCAGTTCTTCTATATACAGGAGGGCTAGCTGGGCTGACCATTCCTGTGTTGTCAACGTGACAGTAGTAGCCAAACATCTTTGGTGGCTGATGGCGGCTTATCTCCAGGAGAACAAAGGGATCGTCGGTTTGAAAGTGGACATGTCTGATGGACCTCTCTCTCAATGATAGTTGGCCAGCGCCCACCTACAGACCGTCAGCAGAACCAATTGATATGAGTGGGTTTAGTACAATAGTCTAATGTGTATGGGGGGCTTTATGAATAGGAGTCAAATGTACGACAATGTAACCTTAGGGTACCGTCACACAGTGCAATTTTGATCGCTACGACGGCACGATTCGTGACGTTCGAGCGATATAGTTACGAGATCGCAATGTCTGACACGCTCCTGCGATCAGGGACCCCGCTGAGAATCGTACGTCGTAGCAGATCGTTTGAAACTTTCTTTCGTCGTCTAGTGTCCCGCTGTGGCGGCATGATCGCATGGTGTAACATATATCGTATACGATGTGCGCATAGTAACCAACGGCTTCTACATCGCACATACGTCATGAAATTATCGCTCCAGCGTCGTAGATTGCAAAGTGTGACAGCAGTCTACGACGCTGGAGCGATATTGTTACGACGCTGGAGCGTCACGGATCGTACCGTCGTAGCGATGAAAATTGCACTGTGTGACGGTACCCTTAGGATTGGTCTACAAAGAGTTTGTAGTCTGTTACCATGTGGACATATAGGTCTACATAGGAGCTGTAAATACTAAACAATAGGACATTTTCCATTAAGGGGTTCTCCACTTTAGGTGATCTCTACTTGTTTGAAGGATTCCTTGACAATCAACTGATTACAAAGTGTGCTGCCTGCTGAGACCTTGAACCATCCCCTATGATCAGCTGGAATCTGTGAGGAAACCTGGAGTAAAAAGTCCAAACTCCCTGCAAGAGAAAGTAAAAGCCCATGTACACTAGACAAATTTGCAGCATTAAACAACTGCTGATCAGAAAAACATTTACAGATCGGCGGTCATTTAATTACCTGTTTACATATGCCGACCCGGCTTCAGATGTGCACTGAACGATCAGTGACAGATTTTTCAGTGCGCACAGCCAGCCATTGTTCTCGTCAGCACAGGTCCTGCTTACACCGGACAATGTGCTGCCAAGAATAATGATATTTCATGCAAATCAAAAGATCATTTCACCTGACTAGCAAGCACTCCTTCAAAGGGGATCGGCTGCATGTTTAGACTTCCAGATTATTGTGAAACGAGCCTTACTAGGAATACTTGTGCAAGATAATCAAGCAGTGTAGATTACTCACTTATACACTTGCTGTCACGACTTTGCTGTCGGGTGACCTGCCACCAGGGGCTTCTTCCCTGTCCCTAACACTAGGGGGTGCCCTAGCTCGCCCTGTTTCCCGGGTTACTTCTGAAGGTGAAGATGCTGGAGCCACATACCTTGCCTTTTCTCCGGAATCCGCTCTCTGCCTGTACCTTACCCCCACCCAGGGAAGAGGGGAGTAGCAGTGCACGGTAGTACACCAACCTAACGAACAAGGTAACGCGAACAGGGGAAACAGAACATACCAGGCATACAAATATAGCACATATAACAGGTATGCACCGAGGAGTGGAGGATGGAGTAAAGCCAAAGTAGGAGAAGAAAAGGGATTACCACACTCACAAACTCAAACAACAGTCACAGATAAATCCGCCTGCTCTAATGATAACCAACTACTATCCTCCTAGCCATGCAGCATAAGCTAGCTCTGATGATCAGTGTCAGTCAGGACCCATATTATATAGGGGATAGGAATGGCTAACCATGCTAACCCCTATACTGCCAAAGGTAATTTATACAGTTTAAAAAGGTGAAGTGCTGCTATTCAGCAAAAGAGAAGAAGAAATCAGACGATGCAGACTTCTAGCTCCTCTCTGTTGCGGGAACTCCGTGACACGTGCTCTCTATTCTGGCAAAAAGATAAGGGAGGAATGAAAAGGATCTCTCTAATAAGTGAGATTTCCTTCATTGGGTGGAAGATACTGTATGTCTAAGCCAAACGATTACTAAATGACCATTTTCAAACTTGGTTGTGATTTGTGAAGGAAGACAAAGCCTTTAATGAACACATCACTGTCATTGATAATCAATTATTGGGAGAGTTGAGCAAATAAATTCACAGGACCCTGGTTAGGTGGCCACATTGGTAGTCTGTGGCCACTGGACAGGAACCATGCGAACCGTCTACTTGCCGGCATCCCTGGCGCCTCTTCTGATTAGTAGGCAGCCTGTGCCTATTACAGATCTTTCAGTGCACATCGTTATACACCGTAAACTGGCTATTAAAGAGGTTGTCCACTACTATAACATTAATCGCCTATCTTTAGGACAGTTCATCAATGCCTGATCTATGGGGGTTCGACACCCGATACCCCTGACGATCAGCTGATCTCGGTGTCGGGTGGAACTGACCAGTTACAGAGCTGCACAGCTCCATCTACTGTAGAGCAGCCGTGGCCAGGTACTGCACATCCACCTCCTAGTCAAATCAACAGGGGGTGGATGTGTGGTATCCGGCAGCGGCCACCATCAGTAGAAGCTCTGGACCTGAGCCGTCGACATTAAGAACAGTTAATCGGCGGGTTGTGCACCGCCTCCGATCAGACATGAAGACCTATCCTAAGAATAGTCCTTCAATGTTAAAGTAGTGGATAACCTCTTTAAACAACCACTAATGGGTAAATATATACTGATCGGCAGTCTTTTAACGCCACCGTTCGGTTCGTGTAAGTGAAACCCTATCTTTGCAGAGTAAGCGTCACCTATCAGACATTCTGTAGAAAAAAAAATACATTGAAAAACATCTACCTTTAAGCCCAAGTCTGTGTACAAAAAAGGGATCACCGATAAGTATATGGTTTCCAGTTACAACAGCCGTTATGGGAATCTGTGTCTCCATGATAACAGAATGCAAACAAAACTCTGTGTAATCTAATCTATCTCGCCCTTATTCTCAAATATACGTTATTAAGAAGTAAGGACAATCAAAAGAAGTCCTAAATATACAGGTCACATCTTCTGAACCACTCCTGGCCAAACCCTGATATCAGGCCTGACCGTACACCCAGCTCACAGTAGTGTGATCACACCTATTACAGCAGCCTTTATCTTATGTGGAGTTGTATATTTACCGGCTACATGACAACTATCTACAGCTCGCCCAGTATTTATTAACAGGGAACGTAATTAAGCTGCAAAGCTCAACAGTCAAGGAGGAAAGATCACACTTTAATAGCCGGAGAACCAGCTCGGAAGTCAAGGTGGATCCTATCAAAATCGCTACCCAGTAAACAATACAAGCAGATTCATATAAAGAGTCCACTTCACCATCGCTACAACAAGGTGGGACCTTCCGTAAGAATTATGTCTTATCCAAAGTGAAATCTTCTTACTTGGAGGGACTGTGCAGCCAGATCTCCTGGGGTTCGTGCAATCCGCTAAAGATCCCTGATTTCAGATAATAAACTCTGTCCTGGTCACGTGATCATCTCACAAGGTCACGGCTCGTTACCATATAGTTATCACCGACCTCTCTTGTAACGAACCATGCATCTGTATACGCAGCACTTCAGGCCAAGGTGTTGGGTGATATTCTCACATCATGGCCACACCATGGATGGCTGCACTATGAGAAGATGCCCCACACGGTGTTAAACTTAGTGCAGGGCCTGAGGGGGTTCTGTTGGCCGCAACACCTGCTGGCACATGTTAAGGCAATAGAAGAGAATGAGTACCCTCAGTACTGCGACTGCAATAAACTAGTTGCAATTTGCTTGTCGCCGTTGCATCACCCTTTGGAGGTCACAATATGACCCCATTCACTTGCATCCAATGAGGCGGGAGGGAGGAACCGGAGAGTCGGCTCACCGAGTATGCTGTGTCATTAATTTTTGTCATTTTCCCTTCTTTTAATAAACGTGGCCCAATCATCCAGCTGCCCAGAGACCACGACCAGGTTCCAAATTGAATGAAATTTGAGGATAAAAGTTGTAAAATATTGTACAGAATTCTGGGGAAACTTTTTGAAATATAACATTTTATGCCCCAAAAACAAACATTTCAATAAATGTAAATTAAGTAGTGAAAATAAAAAATTACCTTAGTTTTCCTCGAAACAGGATGATATCGCAAAACATGTCCCACAGCAAGGAGGACGCCATTTTCTTTGCAAGTATTGACTATTTCACAACAGTCTTCAGGGGTAACCTAAAAAGACACAGAAAAGAAAACTGAAGGTGTAATGGTGTTATATTATATAGGTAATAAGAAAACCCAGGCCAAGACACGAGGACCCCCAGTGCCTAATGATGGTGTGAAGAGTCTGGCACATGCGTATTAGGGAACACAGCAAACACCCCTGAGCCATGCCAGGCGGCACTTGTAGAGATAGTGCCACAAATGTTAGCTCTCAACTCCATGTCCACTTTTCTTTGTAGTTTTTCTATCCCAACATATCCCGATATGCAGAACATATACATCACTGGTTGAGTTTCCAAAGCGGTGGCGCGTAAGAAAGATGTGGCTGTTCAGTTGCTGATGGCTACAGATACCACTCAGTACTATTGGCATCAACGCGTTAAAGAAACTTTGTTATTGACAGTCTTTCCCGTAGGATTGTGCCTGCAGAGATGGCTGTTCCTCTGCCTTCCTCTGAGTGCCGATTCTCCGCCACTTTTTCTTATGTTGCCATGGAGCAGTAAAAGAACTGTAGGCATCGGACCTGCCCTTTACCAACAATTATTACCTACACTCAGCTTCTACTCTTTTTATAAAAAGAGGAAGATGTGTAAATCAGATTTTATTGATTTAGCATGAGGAGGTTCTTTCAGTATAACTTTTACTTGTTCAATCTGTATATATAGACGACAACGACAACATCTCTGCCATATACTGAGCGCGCAGCGCTGCATCAATCGTCCATCTGTTGTTGTAGCATTTAGTTAATTAGTGGAAATTACACCCAAAACAAAAAGCAGTAGAATGACTTTTACAACTTGCGTTACAATGACGATCCTTGGAGATGGCTGGTGATTATGTGCCTGGCAGTATTACGGCTCTATTCTGTAAGTGGCCTGCTGTACAGGTACATGCCTCCTCTACTGTACCAATATACTGTAGGTCTCCAATCCCATATTGAGGCGCACAGAGGGGTTTTCTTGTCTAGACTTATACAAATCCTACAGAGGATAAGTGTGAAATGCTCCATTGTGTGACGTCGGTGGGTGTGGACCCACTGCACCACTGGCTGGGTTTACCCTGGAGGGGCACAACTAGGTGGCTACCTGGTCTTCACTAGAGCCTGTGATGGTGAGGATAGGCTTGAGGTGTTAGGGTACCGTCACACAGTGGCATTTTGATCGCTACGACGGCACAATTCGTGATGTTCCAGCGATATACTCACGATCTCGCTGTGTCTGACACGCTCCTGCGATCAGGGACCCCACTGAGAATCGTACGTCGTAGCAGATCGTTTGAAACTTTCTTTCGTCGTCTAGTGTCCCGCTGTGGCGGCATGATCGCATGGTGTAAAAAAAGGTGTGCACGATATTGTATACGATGTGCGCATAGTAACCAACAGCTTCTACATCGCAAATACGTTGTGAAATTATCGCTCCAGCGTCTTGCATTGCGAAGTGTGACCGCAGTCTACGACGCTGGAGCGATATTCGAGCGATGCTGGAGCGTCACGGATCGTGCCGTCGTAGCGACCAAAGTGGCACTGTGAGACGGTACCTTTAGGGTAGACACCAGGTGACACTCCAGAGCAGTCCATGGAACCGAAGCAGCTGACTAACAGATCAAATGCAAAATATGACACACAGAGGGCAAAGACAGAGATGTGGTCAGAAACTCTGAAGTCATGGCGAGCAGCATAGTTTCAAAATACAAAGCAGGGGTCAGGAGCGAAGACATCAGACAGAAAGAGTAAGCAAGCCATGTTGGTAACAGGAGAGACAAAACAATACAGAAGCCTGACAGCTGACTAGAGACAAACAATAACTAGAACCTGAGCTCAGGCAAGGTGTGGAGGAAGGAACTGCCTAATATAACCACTGGACGCAGAAGATGAGCCAGGGAAGCAAAACTCTGCAGGACACAGTGATTTTAAATTCTGCCGCAACTCCCCAAGGCCAGTTGGAGAGTCTCCAAAAACAGGAGAATGTAGCGATGCTGGAAGTGTTTGCATGAGGCAGCTCAGCGAGATGGTTTAACACTGGGAAGAGCAGAGCGGTGCACACACTCGTGTTTTCAATTAAGACAGGGGATAAAGCAGCTACCAGACAGATCTTTCAGCGACGTAACTCCCCTGAAAACAAAATGATTTGGTACAGAAAGTCCAACTGCCTGATCCATCTCGCTCTAGACAGATGATGTCCGGAGGTTCCCATACATATCAAATAGTCACTTGGTCCAGGCCAAAATCAGCGGGTTCAGCTGAATTTTATCTAATGTGTATGGAGAACTTTTAGAATATTGATGAACCATCCTTAGGATCCATCATCATTATCAGGTTAGTGGGGGTCCAGCATCCGACACCAACAACAATCAGCTGTTAGCAGGAGCTGAGGTGGCCGAAGGTAAATGGAGTTTGATCTGTAGACCGGCCATGACACCATGTATGAAGCTGTGGTGTCTGTTATGATTAGGCAATTCAGTACCACAGTGGACATAGAGGTCAGAGCACATACAGTGATCTGACAATAACCCAAAAACATAGAACGAGCTCTGAGACGTGGGAACTCTGTTGACCGCAATCCCTGATCCTCTCCAACAACACTAGAGGCAGCCGTGGATTGCGCCTAACGCTCCTTATGCAACTCGGCACAGCCTGAGAAACTAGCTAGCCTGAAGAAAGAAAATAAGCCTACCTTGCCTCAGAGAAATACCCCAAAGGAAAAGGCAGCCCCCCACATATAATGACTGTGAGTTAAGATGAAAAGACAAACGTAGAGATGAAATAGATTTAGCAAAGTGAGGCCCGACTTTCTGAACAGAGCGAGGATAGGAAAGGTAACTTTGCGGTCAACACAAAACCCTAAAAACCACGCAAAGGGGGCAAAAAGACCCTCCGTACCGAACTAACGGCACGGAGGTACACCCTCTGCGTCCCAGAGCTTCCAGCAAACAAATAGATAAGCTGGACAGAAGAAAAGCAAACAAAATGGCAAAGGAAAACTTAGCTATGCAGAGCAGCAGGCCACAGGAACGATCCAGGAGGAAAACAAGTCCAATACTGGAACATTGACAGGAAGCCAGGATCAAAGCACTAGGTGGAGTTAAGTAGAGCAGCACCTAACGACCTCACCACATCACCTGAGGGAGGAAACTCAGAAGCCGCAGTACCACTTCCCTCCACCAACGGAAGCTCACAGAGAGAATCAGCCGAAGTACCACTTGTGACCACAGGAGGGAGCTCTGCCACAGAATTCACAACAGTACCCCCCCCCTTGAGGAGGGGTCACCGAACCCTCACCAGAGCCCCCAGGCCGACCAGGATGAGCCACATGAAAGGCACGAACAAGATCGGGAGCATGGACATCAGAGGCAAAGACCCAGGAATTATCTTCCTGAGCATAACCCTTCCACTTAACCAGATACTGGAGTTTCCGTCTTGAAACACGAGAATCCAAAATCTTCTCCACAATATACTCCAACTCCCCCTCCACCAAAGCCGGGGCAGGAGGGTCAACAGATGGAACCATAGGTGCCACGTATCTCCGCAACAATGACCTATGGAATACGTTATGTATGGAAAAAGAATCTGGAAGGGTCAGACGAAAAGACACAGGATTAAGAACCTCAGAAATCCTATACGGACCAATGAAACGAGGTTTAAACTTAGGAGAGGAAACCTTCATAGGAATATGACGAGAAGATAACCAAACCAGATCCCCAACACGAAGTCGGGGACCCACACAGCGTCTGCGATTAGCAAAACGTTGAGCATTCTCCTGGGACAAGGTCAAATTGTCCACTACCTGAGTCCAAATCTGCTGCAACTTGTCCACCACAGTATCCACACCAGGACAGTCCGAAGACTCAACCTGTCCTGACGAGAAACGAGGATGGAACCCAGAGTTGCAGAAAAATGGCGAAACCAAGGTAGCCGAGCTGGCCCGATTATTAAGGGCGAACTCAGCCAAAGGCAAAAAGGACACCCAATCATCCTGATCAGCAGAAACAAAACATCTCAGATATGTTTCCAAGGTCTGATTGGTTCGTTCGGTCTGGCCATTAGTCTGAGGATGGAAAGCCGAGGAAAAAGACAAGTCAATGCCCATCCTACCACAAAAGGCTCGCCAAAACCTCGAAACAAACTCGGAACCTCTGTCAGAAACGATATTCTCTGGAATGCCATGTAAACGAACCACATGCTGGAAGAACAATGGCACCAAATCAGAGGAGGAAGGCAATTTAGACAAGGGTACCAAATGGACCATCTTAGAAAAGCGATCACAGACCACCCAAATGAGTGACATCTTTTGAGAAACGGGAAGATCTGAAATAAAATCCATAGAGATATGTGTCCAAGGCCTCTTCGGGACTGGCAAGGGCAAAAGCAACCCACTGGCACGAGAACAGCAGGGCTTAGCCCGAGCACAAATCCCACAGGACTGCACAAAAGTACGCACATCCCGCGACAGAGATGGCCACCAAAAGGATCTAGCCACTAACTCTCTGGTACCAAAGATTCCAGGATGACCAGCCAAGACCGAACAATGAACCTCAGAGATAACTTTATTCGTCCACCTATCAGGGACAAACAGTTTCTCCGCTGGACAACGATCAGGTTTATTAGCCTGAAATTTTTGCAGCACTCGCCGCAAATCAGGGGAGATGGCAGACACAATTACTCCTTCCTTGAGGATACCCGCCGGCTCAGACAAACCCGGAGAGTCGGGCACAAAACTCCTAGACAGAGCATCCGCCTTCACATTTTTAGAGCCCGGAAGGTACGAAATCACAAAGTCAAAACGGGCAAAAAACAGCGACCAACGAGCCTCTCTAGGATTCAACCGCTTGGCAGACTCGAGATAAGTCAAGTTCTTATGATCAGTCAATACCATCACGCTATGCTTAGCTCCTTCAAGCCAATGACGTCACTCCTCGAATGCCCACTTCATGGCCAGCAACTCTCGGTTGCCCACATCATAATTTCGCTCAGCAGGCGAAAACTTCCTGGAAAAGAAGGCGCACGGTTTCATCACTGAGCAATCAGAACCTCTCTGCGACAAAACAGCCCCTGCTCCAATCTCAGAAGCATCAACCTCGACCTGGAACGGAAGAGAAACATCTGGTTGACACAACACAGGGGCAGAAGAAAAACGACGCTTCAACTCTTGAAAAGCTTCCACAGCAGCAGAAGACCAATTGACCACATCAGCACCCTTCTTGGTCAAATCAGTCAATGGTTTAGCAATACTAGAAAAATTGCAGATGAAGCGACGATAAAAATTAGCAAAGCCCAGGAACTTTTGAAGACTTTTCAGAGATGTCGGCTGAGTCCAATCATGGATGGCTTGGACCTTAACAGGATCCATCTCGATAGTAGAAGGGGAAAAGATGAACCCCAAAAATGAAACCTTCTGCACACCAAAGAGACACTTTGATCCCTTCACAAACAAAGAATTAGCACGCAGGACCTGAAAAACCGTTCTGACCTGCTTCACATGAGACTCCCAATCATCCGAGAAGATCAAAATGTCATCCAAGTACACAATCAGGAATTTATCCAGGTACTTTCGGAAGATGTCATGCATAAAGGACTGAAACACTGATGGAGCATTGGCAAGTCCGAATGGCATTACTAGATACTCAAAATGACCCTCGGGCGTATTAAATGCAGTTTTCCATTCATCGCATCGCTTAATTCGCACAAGATTATACGCACCACGAAGATCTATCTTGGTGAACCAACTAGCCCCCTTAATCCGAGCAAACAAATCAGATAACAACGGCAAGGGGTACTGAAATTTAACCGTGATCTTATTTAGAAGGCGGTAATCTATACAAGGTCTCAGCGAACCATCCTTCTTGGCTACAAAAAAGAACCCTGCTCCTAATGGCGACGATGACGGGCGAATATGCCCCTTCTCCAGGGACTCCTTCACATAACTGCGCATAGCGGCGTGCTCAGGCACAGATAAATTAAACAATCGGCCTTTTGGGAACTTACTACCAGGAATCAAATCGATAGCACAATCACAATCCCCATGCGGAGGTAGGGCATCGGACCTGGGCTCATCAAATACATCCCGGTAATCAGACAAGAACTCTGGAACCTCAGAAGGGGTGGATGACGAAATTGACAGAAATGGAACATCACCATGTACCCCCTGACAACCCCAGCTGGACACCGACATGGATTTCCAATCTAATACTGGATTATGGACTTGTAGCCACGGCAACCCCAACACGACCACATCATGCAGATTATGCAACACCAGAAAGCGAATAACCTCCTGATGTGCAGGAGCCATGCACATGGTCAGCTGGGTCCAGTACTGAGGCTTATTCTTGGCCAAAGGCGTAGCATCAATACCTCTCAATGGAATAGGACACTGCAAGGGCTCCAAGAAAAACCCACAACGCTTAGCATACTCCAAGTCCATCAAATTCAGGGCAGTGCCTGAATCCACAAATGCCATGACAGAATACGATGACAAAGAGCAGATCAAGGTAACGGACAGAAGAAATTTTGACTGTACAGTACCAATGGTGGCAAACCTAGCGAACCGCTTAGTGCGCTTAGGACAATCAGAGATAGCATGAGTGTAATCACCACAGTAGAAACACAGCCCATTCAGACGTCTGTGTTCTTGCCGTTCAACTCTGGTCAAAGTCCTATCGCACTGCATAGGCTCAGGTTTAAGCTCAGGTAATACCGCCAAATGGTGCACAGATTTACGCTCACGCAAGCGTCGACCAATCTGAATGGCCAAAGACATAGACTCATTCAAACCAGCAGGCATAGGAAATCCCACCATGACATCCTTAAGGGCTTCAGAGAGACCCTTTCTGAACATAGCTGCCAGCGCAGATTCATTCCATAGAGTGAGCACGGACCACTTTCTAAATTTCTGACAATATAACTCTATCTCATCCTGACCCTGACAAAGAGCCAGCAAATTTTTTTCTGCCTGATCCACTGAATTAGGTTCATCGTACAGCAATCCGAGCGCCAGGAAAAACGCATCGATATTACTTAATGCAGGATCTCCTGGCGCAAGAGAAAATGCCCAGTCCTGAGGGTCGCCACGCAAGAAAGAAATAATGATCAAAACCTGTTGAACTGGATCACCAGAGAAGCGAGGTTTCAAGGCCAGAAATAGTTTACAATTATTTTTGAAACTCAGAAACTTAGTTCTATCTCCAAAAAACAAATCAGGAATAGGAATTCTTGGTTCTAACATAGATTTCTGATCAATAGTGTCTTGAATCTTTTGTACTCTTGCCGAGAGCTGATCCACACATGAAGACAGACTTCTATTGTCCATTGCTACACCTGTGTCCTGAACCACCCAAATGTCTAGGGGAAAAAAAAAGGCAAAACACAGTGCAGAGAAAAAAAAAATGGTCTCAGAACTTCTTTTTTCCCTCTATTGAGAATCATTAGTACTTTAGGCTTCCTGTACTGTTATGATTAGGCAATTCAGTACCACAGTGGACATAGAGGTCAGAGCACATACAGTGATCTGACAATAACCCAAAAACATAGAACGAGCTCTGAGACGTGGGAACTCTGCTGACCGCAATCCCTAATCCTCTCCAACCACACTAGAGGCAGCCGTGGATTGCGCCTAACGCTCCCTATGCAACTCGGCACAGCCTGAGAAACCTGCTAGCCTGAAGATAGAAAATAAGCCTACCTTGCCTCAGAGAAATACCCCAAAGGAAAAGGCAGCCCCCCACATATAATGACTGTGAGTTAAGATGAAAAGACAAACGTAGAGATGAAATAGATTTAGCAAAGTGAGGCCCGACTTTCTGAACAGAGCGAGGATAGGAAAGGTAACTTTGCGGTCAACACAAAACCCTAAAAACCATGCAAAGGGGGCAAAAAGACCCTCCGTACCGAACTAACGGCACGGAGGTACACCCTCTGCGTCCCAGAGCTTCCAGCAAACAAATAGATAAGCTGGACAGAAGAAAAGCAAACAAAATAGCAAAGGAAAACTTAGCTATGCAGAGCAGCAGGCCACAGGAACGATCCAGGAGGAAAACAAGTCCAATACTGGAACATTGACAGGAAGCCAGGATCAAATCACTAGGTGGAGTTAAGTAGAGCAGCACCTAACGACCTCACCACATCACCTGAGGGAGGAAACTCAGAAGCCGCAGTACCACTTCCCTCCACCAACGGAAGCTCACAGAGAGAATCAGCCGAAGTACCACTTGTGACCACAGGAGGGAGCTCTGCCACAGAATTCACAACAGGTGTCCTGGCTTCTTACACTGTTAACTTCAGCCACTGCAGGACCTGCTAACCAGCTGACCGTGTGGGCGCTGGATGTTGGACCCCCCACTAACTTGCTAATAATAGCCTATGCCAAAGACAGCATGGAAGTTCAAAATGTATTTTTGTTTATTGATGATCAGTGAAGGATATCTAGGTCATCAATATCAAAGTCTGGAATAACCCCTTTCATTCTTTCCCGACACTGACCGTGTTAGGGGCATAGTCAAGGGGTGTGCAATCATCTTAACTGTCTGCTAACAATATGTCCCTATCTTTGATGCGGCTCAGATGATGGCTGTGTTATTTAGTTATCACCTACCTCTAAAAAAAAAATTACACACAATTTGTAGATATTATATGTAATCACTTACAGCCATGGGTTTTTCCAGAAGAATATGATATCCTTTCTTGGCAAATGCTATTGCAGGTTCCTAAAAACAGACAATTTAGAGAAGGAAATCTAAAGATATGTACAATGCACAGAGGCATATGTTAGAGTTGGGTATAATATCTATATCTATGCCTATCAATGTCACAACACTTTTTGTTCTTGTAAGAATGCAAACTGAATTTAAAATAGAGGCGGCTTATGTGTGGTCCCTTTAAAAAGAAGGTCTCCCAATATGTAAAAAAAGGACTAGGCTTTGGAGAAGTGCCCTGGTACATTCATGCCAGTAACGGGTGAGGACGCAACGGCCACAAACCTCATCAAGTAACATCTCTTTAGATGTAACAGGGGTTTTCCGAGTTTTTGTATCAAAAGCCATTAGTATAGTACATCAACAGAACGAAGTAGCAGTGATGGCCCTTGCTTGAAAAGCCGGGGAGCTTCACTGCATATGTCTGTGTCTGGTTCTACAGATCAGGCCGATGTAAATAACAAGCGCCAATGCCCCTTTGCTTGGATGATCAGTGTTGGTCGTGTGGGTAAAACACCCACCGATTGGAAAAGATCGTGAATGTACCATAAGCCAATTTAGTTCCCACGAGTTTTTGAAGTTGCAGATTTTCTGCTCCTATTAGGTAAATTAGGCAACTTATGCTTTTTTAAGTGCGTTTTATTACATTTTTGGCTATGTTTTTTTGTGTGTCATATTTTATTTAAATCTTCTTTGTTTTTTATACATTCTGATATTTGGCTTTGACAAAACTATTGCTACAGTCATGTGCAGATCATATGCGTTTTTTTACCTGCAAATTTTATACAATTCTATGGGGAAAATCCGCATATAAAACTCAGCGTACCCGCAAGAGAAAATGATATGTTGTGGATTACAAAACAAAACCACAGGTCAGTTTACGAAGTGCAAAAAAAAGCATAGTGGGCATCAGATTTCTGCAAATTCCATTCATTCTGCTGGAACTCTAAGGCTGCGTTCCCACGATCAGTATTTGGTGAGTTTTTGACATTGCAGAATTTTTGCACCTATTATGTAAATTAGGTTGAGTTGTTTTATTACATTTTTATGTGTGCTTTTTACGCTCAGAAAATATGCATCATCGAAAAAAACACTAAAAACTCTTTGTGGGAACAAAACATTCAAGGCGTTGTCCGGTCTTAAGCCACAAGTCTGCAGTCACTCTATGACTACAGGCTTGTAAATCCTGCGTGCTGTGAGGATTCTTTCGTGCGGGCAGCAGGTTGTGTGACCACAAGTATGTGATTTGCATACATGCGGTCACATGCCAACTAGACATGCGCAGTTTTACTCAATGCCAGTGAACTGAGTAAGGTCAGATGCATCTAGTCAGACTGTGGCCGGAAGTATGCTGGTCACGTACTTTCGGTCAGATGACCACCGGCTCCCGCCATCAGAGAATCCTGACAATGCGCAGTACGGATTCCCAAGTCTGCAGTCATACAGAGTGACTGCAGATTTGTACCCCTAGGCCTGACAACCCCTTTAAAGCTGAGTATGTCACACCCCATGCAATTAGTGTAAATGTATGTATGATGGTAAAGCCACAGATAAATGTATATATGATGACAAAACCATGTCATTTTCTTTACAGATGCTCTCTGTGATTACATCGCAGCATGCAAATGACAACCAGCTAATTAATATTTCAATTATAGTGGAAAATTGAATTTGGTAAAACTTTTTCTTTGCCTTTTTTGAAGTTTTAAAACACTTAGAAAAATATATAATTATATAAATATATTGTTACATGGATGAATTAACATAAGAAGATTTATAGGAACATCACTACAACACAACTGTAAAATGCAATCAAATCCCAATACACAACACTGGTGCATGTGACGGCAGCTCTGGAATCACAATGGCTGTTCTGGGGTCTGCACTGCAGGTGCAGGGTTGGGGGTTGTCGAATACATTTGCGTGCCATCTGGTTGGCATTTCACAACAAGAGATGTATTAAGGTCACCATGGGAGATGGGAGATATGAAAGACAATTTGGCCTAGAGCAGATGCTCATGGTGCACCCAGTGAGGGATGCAGCAAAGAGTGCAGGGACCTCATTACAGCCTCCTCCTCACACCTGCTGTAGCATCATGACTAATAAGGGAGGCTACATTTCTGAACATATACCTTATGCAGTCTGTCCGGGGTTGCGATTATCACCGCTTCTGCAAATTTCTCAAGTTCTGCAGCTTCTCTCCAGTCTGCAAAAAAAAAAAAGCAAAACCATTAATTAGTTTCACCCTTTGATCCTTTTTCATCCAAAATATTTTATAGTCAACTAATCTAAAGAGTAAACTACAATTTAAGCCATATGCCAAAAATGCTCTAGAAAAATTGTGCAAAAAGAACCAGGAGGTGAGAATACAGTCTAAGATTGGTTTCACAAATCTCCAATGTCCGGAACGGCCACGGGTCTCTTGACCCAAACTCAACAGTAGGGATGAGCAGACCAGTGGAAGTTCAGGTTCTGGTAACTGACCAAACTTTAGTCTAAAGTTCGGTTCTGGTATTGAACTTGAAACCAAACCCTATTGAAATCAATGGGGATCCTAACTTTGCAGCTGGAAAATCTCTCTATCCCCCTGGACTCTCATACTTCTGGAAGTCCGTGTTCGGAGTTCAGCACCTGACACTACATGTCTAACTAACAGTTTTCTAACTAACATGTCTAGTTACAGTTCGTGTTCGCGCATCTCTATTCAACAGCCTTGGGTATATCTGTGTCTTTGAACTTCGAATGTTGGATGTGTGAAAATGGCCAAAGGTCTCATTGGGATGAGAGTCTTTCCGACCCGCATAGGTGACAAACCACACATGTAACCAATGTGCTAGCGCAGAGATTTTCCATATTGATCGCTGGTCCCGGTGGAAAAAAATTGCAGAGTATACGATACTTACCCTTTTACAGACCAGAAATAGAAGGCAGCTCCTGCACCCATCCACAATATGAGTGAGACCACAGGATGACTTCAGTAGGCTATGGCAAGTCTTATTGACAAGTCCATGAGATCTGAAAGATTTGCCGGTAGTCATTCGAACACGAGTCTGTCATGGCTGTCTTAGGTCAGCAGAAGACATACAATTAGTTAGAATACTGCCTTAGACAATATATCTAAGAATAAATATCCTGATGTCGGGCAGTTAAAATGAAGTTTGACCATGTTGCCATTAGTGGAGCTACCCCAATCCACAGTTGTCATGGTTCCTATCTGCCTCGGGGACAGTATCAATGGCCTTAGATCAAAAAGAAAGATCAGACAAGCGAGGAGCTACAGTGGTGCACAATGTGTATGCTGACATTAGTGCACTACTATTTCACCAACATAAAACCAATGTATACAGACCATCGAAAAATTTATCGTCATCGATATGATGCATCATCTTGAGGGTTTCTTTGGTACATGATCGAGGATCAGCAACGCCAACGGTCTGAGGAAGAAAAAGTCTAACGTGAATAAATATAATAACCGTTTTGTAATCCAAGAAAATCTTAATAATTTTGGAATTGTTCCCGGCAGGAAATTGAAATATTGAGTGAAATTTCACAAACCTTGTAGAAGAAAAGTAAGCGGAGATAATCAATTAGGAAACTAATGAAAAATGATGGCTGTATTGGGTGGAGGGGATGACTGGTGGTGGTTTGAAGACTCGGACTGTACGCATTTGTTTGTCACACAGCTAATGGTCCCAATTCCCACATACGCCAAAGTGCATGGCTTGGCTGAGTGTCCATGTGTTTTCAATGTGGATGGAGGAAAAAGTCTTTGGTAATGCAATAGATCCCTAAAAACAGAAGGATCAGGCATTGAGATTCCAATTGCCTGATGCTTCTCTCCAAGAAGTGTTGGGAGGCCCCATACAAACTAGAGGGTCGACCACTGCAGGTTGAGCCTTATGGGAGCTTTATGTATTACGACTACATAAAAGGGTCAAAAGAACAATAATCTAATATGTAGTGTCTCCTGACTAATGTATGCTTTATACACATCTGTTTTGTCGTGATGAAACCTTCCCGCTCGCTGTACATTCACTGCCGATCACTTACAAACAAGTCCGTTAAACCAAAGGAACTCATCACTTCCTCTTTTTAGCTTCCGCTTGTTGACTTTATGAACAGTTCAAGGATATGTGATGTAGTGAGAGCAGCGAATACGATAATACAACAGCTGGTCACATATTTGGGTCTTTCTGCCCAAAGCAGTCAATCAGAGCTTGGCTTTCACATCTTTAAATGCTCCGGGAAAAATGAAAATAAGAACAGACTGGTTGTCTTTTAATCCTTACTTATAGAGACCCTGAAATCCCAATGTATCTGTTTGGTTACAGGTAAATCCTGGTGATTGAAGATGGCGTCAACCTTTATTAATATAGGTTTTCATCGTCAGCCTATTGCATAAACATGCGGGTCAATCGGTCAATAAAAGAGCTTGGAACCGTAAGATTAGTGGCTTCTAAGACCCTAGCGGTTGATGAATAGGAACCCTGGAAATAATGAATCCTTCGCCTGTTTATGGCAATGCTATTTATTGTGACGAGTTAAACCCATTTAGGGAGTCCATCAGGTTTCCTAATAGGATTTTTAGGCAGTGTCTAAATCAATCAACGTTGTTTCTTTATCAAGAAGTGCAGGAAGGCCTTAGAGATGACGTAAAGGTTTGTGGGGTCCGGCTCCAAGGTCCACGTCGGTGATCCCTGCCAGCCAGACTAGGGTCCTAAGAACAAAGCTCAGCCGGCACTCAAAAGCCGGCATCCTGGACACCTCTGGTGTCTACAATGTCCGCCAGACTAGGGTCCTAAAAACAAAGCTCAGCTGGCACTCGAAAGCCGGTATCCTGGAACCTCTGGTGTCTACAATGTCCTCGCGACATCAAGACATGGCATGACGCTAAGCTACTAAGGGACCTTGTAAAGGCCAGAGTCACCCAGGATGCCACCAGCCAAGGAAATTGACAGAACCCTGGTGTGACTGTCAGGAAGTACAGACGTGTAGACAGCACAAGATTCTAAGCTCAATTGTTGGCTGAAATGCTATAGACGTGACATCAGGGCTCCAGACGAATAACAGATACATTGGCAGCTATGGAGACAAAGCGTTGGAACCATGGACGCAAACATTATGGTTGCAGAGAGTGTGACCGCAACGGTGCCCATGTGTGAAGGGTCCTGCCGATGTCAGCGCCCATTTTATCTGGATGTGCGTCTGAGGAGGCACATTCAGCTGAAGGGCACTGTTGTGCAGAGACCTGTCAGGTCTGTGCGCTGCAATACAAGCTGCCGGCCCATCAGAAACTGCCAGCTCATCATGTCGGCAAGCCCGTCACGAGTGGTGCATAGATAGCAATGATGTCATGTGATGTCCACGGCTGGCAAGCCAAAGTCAGCTACAGGCTTTAGAATAGGACGCCACACGTGGCGGGAGCAGAGGAGGGTAAGGATGAGGGACATTATACCAGGAAGGAGCCCAAGAAAGGGAACATTATTCCAGGAATGTGCCGAGGAAGGGGAACATTATTACTGGAAGGGGTAAGGTTTTTTTTTTCTTATAGGAGGACAACCCCATTAATTCTACGTGGCTTTATACAACACACCACACTTTGAACAGCAGCAATTCACAGATAAAGACGAACTCCAATCCCAAGGAAAGAAGAGAAAACATTTTACTAAAGATAAAAAATAAATTCTCTGAGTAGGGGGTCCTCGCAATTTTTTCCAGATGATATTGAGAAAGAGAAGGAAGATGCATGATAAATTACAAGTGAGGTATCTGGTAACAGCTGCCCCCCTCTCTCCATTTAGAACACATGCACGCTCAACTGAGCCGAGCGCGCATGTAAATGGCGGAATCGGGGAAGGCAGATGTTGGCTGATGTATATGGAGCCTTTAGAGTGGCTCTATAAGGTTTCAATTGTCAGTGTCCAAAAAATGTAACGCAATTAACCAAAAAAATCCAATTTACAAACCAATGTTCTAGTGAGTATTTTTGTATCACACAAAGCGCCTTTTTCTTGCCATAAAATGGCTTCCTGCGCTGTGGTTTATTTCATGTTTAGAGACATTTCGAGGGCTCTACAGGCAGCAGAACACACACAAAACCTCGCAGGCGCACTGACTACATCCTGCAAATCAGACAATCCATGCGGTTCCGCACAAGCTCGGACGAGGGCGCTCTTGTACTTTACATCTCAGCTTTTAAAAAGTCTTAATGTTATGTACAACATATAAAAAAAGGAAAGAAAAAAAAAAAGCGCCCTCTAAAATTAAAGCCAGAGTTCTTGCCAATGTCCTTTTTTTTCCCCTTTTTCCACTAGGTCCCCGCCTGCAGTGTTATTTTTACCATCTAAAAATAAAAGTCGTAGTGATTGATGCTGCAGCTACGCCCCAGTATTCTTCTCTTTGCCAGATTTACTCATTGTTTCTTTTATAAAAAAAAAGAGAAAAAAAAAAAAGTCCAGGGAGGAGAGATTGGCTGCAGACTCAGACTGGTTCCAACCAGAAAAGTCACTGAATTTTTTTTTTTTTTTCTTTTTAGACTTATCTCCTACTAAATCACCCTTGCCCTGTTTTTTTTTCTAAAAGGGAACCAGGAAGAAGCTGTTCTAATTATGAGCAAACAACCTTGTAGAATATAAATCATTTTAGTTTTTTGGGTTTGTGCCCAGAAACCAAAGAAGAATATTGCATCATATTCTTTTTTTTTTTTTCTTTTTCTTTTCCAGCTAGTAAATGTACTCGGAAAGAGCTTAATATCCCTCCCACTATCTGAAGACACAGAAGAAGCAGGATCCATAACAGCTCAGGCGAGGGGCACGTATGCAAGAAAGCGGAGCAGAAAAATCAAGGGGTTACAGCGCACAAGACCTTGAGGAAGGAGCAAGGCGCAATTTTAGCAGAAGACTATTATTTACGGTATTTTATTGCGTTATTTCTTTTTATTGATTTACTTTTTATATATTTTTTTTAAATAAATCAAATGCTTTTTTTTCTTATTTTTTATTTTTTTTCCATTAATATATATATTTTTGAAGTGGAGAGATTTTTTTTTAAAATATTGATATATTTTTGGATTTTCTTCAAGACTTCTTTTTTTTTTTTTTTATAAAGAGAACAATTATTATTATTATTAATTCTGCTTTCTCTCTCAAGGACTTGAATGGTATTGGTACCACGTGTTTTCAAAAGGTGATTTTTTTATTTCTTCATTTTTCTTGGACGATGAATGTGTTTGATAAAATCTTGCAACATTTTATAATCGTGCGGCGCTGCATTAATAAATGTGTTTTGGGAACCAGTTTTGAATATATTAATTATGTTTGTGACTCGGGCAGGAAAAGGTTAACACATCGGGTAGATGTTCCATGTTAGAATTGGCATTAAATAAAAAGCCATAAAATAATGAAATCCTGTTAAAAATTGCATTTGATGTTTAATCTAATTTTTTATTATTATTATTATTTTTTTTTTTAATTTGGGGAATATTACTATGTATGTAGCTGGGTGAAGCGTAAAGAGACATTTTTATAGAGAAGAAATGTGATCAGAGTGACTGTGATCATAGACAGGGTTAGTCCAAGTATGTAAAAGAAAAAACTCCCATAACATCTGAGTGTTGGCTCAGTGGGTAAAACACCTTGTAAACAAGACGAAAATGTCCGTTGTGGCTGAAATAGACCGTGGAGCAGCACTAGATCAAATTGTCATGTAAACCCCAGCATGTCCAACGTTGAAGTGCCACAGCCAAAGTATCTGAGGTCATCACGTCACTAAATAATTGGGATTAGTCATCAATTGTCAAAATTTCTCATATATCACGATGGTGGGGGTCATAATTTGGTGTAGATTACTTGAACCATTGCATTTATGCCTTGTGTCATTGATTTAGGCTATTGGTGGTGGTGGGATTTTTTTCTCCTGGTAGATCGTAGACCCAACTAGGCATCACTTACAGGTCACAGCCCAATTGGCGACCATGTGGGAGCGCAGCCTGCCCATCTTTCCACTGATTGCGCGGACATGTTGATGCACCCCGATGATCTAAGGACGCTAATAATGGACCACTGGGGATGTCGTAGGAGGAAACATTTTCATCTTGGAAACCACAGATCCGCAGCAAATGGGTGACGTTTTTACACCAACATGGACTACAATGGCTAAAGAATAATCCAGTGAATGACGGTTACTGCTCAATACTAGCCAGGAGGCCAGGGAGAACGCTAAAAGATGTAATTTACCATCATCACATGTAGAAAATAAGTGTTAATTCTCGGTAAGCGATAGACTTAAGAGTTAACTCGGTGATGTCTCAACGCCACTTTTCCATGGTCTCAGATATTACTACAGGAGTAAATGATCAGAGACGCTTGTATGTCGGGGGTCTTCATTCCGAAACCAACAAAATCTATGACTCATGGGCAAAATATACACAAAACCTGCACCCCACCAATGGAATAAAGTAAAAGGGTCCAATGGATTGATTTTTTTTTTCTAATGCCGACTGCAAAAAATACACTTATACCATTAATGGAAAGAGAGGTGATGGTTTTCATTACATATCTATAGGAATGATATGATGCTGTCATATCTCTGACTCTCCGATCTCATATTTACTATTTATCAATGATAGCACATGACACGTCAGATCTGCCCAGACGTTGTTCATTCTCATTTATAATTTTTATTTATTTTATATTTATTTTGATGAATATTTTATATTTATTTTTATTTTTTTTAAATAGTACATTAGTTTTTAATAACATAGGCATAAAATGGTATCCTCTATGATCCTGTGCAGACTCTGCATACAATGTTGCATGATGACATGTTATCCGTGTCACGAGACCGCAGAGCCAGCTGTGCGTACACGATCACACACGCAGAGCATTGGCGCTACTGTGCAGCGGCACACAGAGTCCTCTACGCCGCCACATGGCCAAGTGCTGAATGTTATAGATATTTTTACCTTGAAGCAAAGCTTTTAGGAGGACCCAGCTTTGGAACCTTTAGAGGGACCTTACTTTGGAGCCTTTAGAGGGACCTTACTTTGGTACCTTTAGGGGGACACTGCTTTGGTGCCTTTAGGGGGACCCTGCTTTGGTACCTTTTAGGGGGACCTTACTTTGGTGCCTTTAGAGGGACCCTGCTTTGGTGCCTTTAGGGGGACCCTGCTTTGGAGCCTTTAGAGGGACCCTGCTTTGGAGCCTTTAGAGGGACCATGCTTTGGTACCTTTTAGGGGGACCTTACTTTGGTGCCTTTAGGGGGACCCTGCTTTGGTGCCTTTAGGGGGACCCTGCTTTGGTACCTTTTAGGGGGACCTTACTTTGGTGCCTTTAGAGGGACCCTGCTTTGGTGCCTTTAGGGGGACACTGCTTTGGTGCCTTTAGAGGGACCCTGCTTTGGTACCTTTAGGGGGACCTTACTTTGGAGCCTTTAGGGGGACCCTGCTTTGGAGCCTTTAGAGGGACCCTGCTTTGGAGCCTTTAGAGGGACCCTGCTTTGGTACCTTTTAGGGGGACCTTACTTTGGTGCCTTTAGGGGGACCCTGCTTTGGTGCCATTAGGGGGACCCTGCTTTGGTGCCTTTAGAGGGACCCTGCTTTGGTGCCTTTAGAGGGACCCTGCTTTGGTGCCTTTAGGGGGACACTGCTTTGGTGCCTTTAGAGGGACCCTGCTTTGGTGCCTTTAGAGGGACCCTGCTTTGGTGCCTTTAGAGGGACCCTGCTTTGGTGCCTTTAGAGGGACCCTGCTTTGGTGCCATTAGGAGGACCCTGCTTTGGTGCCTTTAGGGGGACACTGCTTTGGTGCCTTTAGAGGGACCCTGCTTTGGTGCCTTTAGAGGGACCCTGCTTTGGTGCTTTTAGAGGGACCCTGCTTTGGTGCCTTTAGGGGGACACTGCTTTGGTGCCTTTAGAGGGACCCTGCTTTGGTGCTTTTAGAGGGACCCGGCTTTGGTGCCTTTAGAGGGACCCTGCATTGGTGCCTTTAGAGGGACCCTGCTTTGGTGCCTTTAGGGGGACCCTACTTTGGTGCCTTTAGAGGGACCCTGCTTTGGTGCCTTTAGAGGGACCCTGCTTTGGTGCCTTTAGGGGGACCCTACTTTGGTGCCTTTAGGGAGACCCTGCTTTGGCGCTGGGCTGTTTTCGTCAGTCCTATAGTCTCTGAATAGAGCGGGAGAACACATGCGCGACTTCCGGGTAATATAAACTCCCCTACCATACTCATTCACCTGGTGTCATAGGAAGGGGAGGGAGGGTGTCACAGAATTTAGACCCCACCGAGTGAATATTTACTATCTACCCAGTAGAGAGGAAATACATGCTTTTTTTTCACCGATTAAAGAGAGAATTATGGCTCAGTATAAACATGATTCGTTTTCTTGACCGTTAGGAAACTCATGCAACCACAAACATCATTTTCGGAAAATGTGAGTGTTCTATAAACCCTGAGTCAGGTCATAAGCGGGAATTCTCTCCCGGCTGATCTGACATCAGGCGAGGGAAGATGCAACTGCAAAGTACCGTAAGTGCAAAATCAACAAAGGCAACTGCATGATGCCCAGCGAGTATGATGCACAGCTCAAGTTAGAATAGGACCCATGCACGATTCTTGCCGAGTGTCATACGGCTGCATCTATTGTGACTACACAACCTTTTTAAAGGGGTATTCTGGCTCCCTTCACATCTGAATCGGGAAGTGGCCAGGGCCAATCACATCACGTCTATAGATATCTGTGGGGTCGTCGGCATGGGTTGTGCAGCTGCTCTGTTCACTACAATAGGAGAGGTGCACGTAGACGGGACGCCATCGGCCCTGCCACCTCCCGATGCAGAAGTGAGTGGAGCCACAAGTCCCCTTTAATTCTTGGACTAGTATAAAACGTTATTTCCCTGCACAATCAACTTTCATGTAGTCATAATACGATAATCATAAGAAAGTAAACCAGCTCACTGACAGTTTCTTAGTTAACTCACTCCAACGCAGGCTATAAAAGGTAAATTTAGCAAACTTTTTCATAAACATTACAATTACAAAAAAAAAAATGATTTTTTAGCCTAAAAAATACATGCACTTAAGAAAAAAAATCTAAAATTACTGAGATTATTTTAAAAGTGTAATAAAATATGAATTACAGAAATAAAGTCCAATGGTTAATTGCCAGATGATGATTGGAAAAAGAAAAGAATAGGGCAGGCGGTGACGTGTCTGATCATCAGGAGCTGAGCATGCTGCGACACAGCGCACAGTCCTGGGAATGGTGGCCCGGTCCTGGGAATGGTGGCCCGGTCCAGGGAATGGTTGCCCGGTCCTGGGAATGGTTGCCCGGTCCTGGGAATGGTTGCCCGGTCCTGGGAATGGTTGCCCGGTCCTGGGAATGGTTGCCCGGTCCTGGGAATGGTGGCACGGTCCTGGGAATGGTGGCACGGTCCTGGGAAAGGTTGCACGGTCCTGGGAATGGTGGCACGGTCCTGGGAATGGTTGCACGGTCCTGGGAATGGTGGCACGGTCCTGGGAATGGTTGCCCGGTCCTGGGAATGGTTGCCCGGTCCTGGGAATGGTGGCACGGTCCTGGGAATGGTTGCACGGTCCTGGGAATGGTTGCCCGGTACTGGGAATGGTTGCCCGGCCCTGGGAATGGTTGCACGGCCCTGGGAATGGTGGCACGGCCCTGGGAATGGTGGCACGGTCCTGGGAATGGTGGCACGGTCCTGGGAATGGTTGCACGGTCCTGGGAATGGTTGCCCGGTACTGGGAATGGTTGCCCGGTCCTGGGAATGGTTGCACGGCCCTGGGAATGGTGGCACGGTCCTGGGAATGGTGGCACGGTCCTGGGAATGGTGGCACGGTCCTGGGAATGGTGGCACGGTCCTGGGAATGGTTGCACGGCCCTGGGAATGGTGGCACGGCCCTGGGAATGGTGGCACGGACCTGGGAATGGTTGCACGGTCCTGGGAATGGTGGCACGGACCTGGGAATGGTTGCACGGTCCTGGGAATGGTGGCCGGCCAGGCGAATGTTTCCCATTCACAAGGGGTCATCCGCGGAGCAGCAATGGACGATGAGCACCGAGCATCTTCCCAGTATTCCTCACTTACAGGCTCGGTATTGATGTGTGGAAAGATCGACATTAACTTGGCACATTTTAATCTTTAATTTCTCTTCTCCTTCCATTTCCTAATTATCTCCCAATTTTTCCCCCCCAAAAAATTCACATGAAATGTAGAGTCCAAACTGTGCTCCTACCAGTGAGCAATGAGAAGGCAGCACCACTCTGGTCCATCCGTACCACTGAGGTGCAGTACCAGACACGGCCACATGCACATGACAGCGCTGTGTCAGGTATGCAGTTATATGGCTGCAGCTCCACGAAACACTTTTGGGGACAATTTTTTTTCCTACTTAAATGCATGTATTTTGGACTAAAATGAAATTTTGCATTTGGGTTTCATGAAAAAAAATGTTGCACTGTTTGCCTCTGGCTGCACAATGAGTTAACTGAGGATCCATCAGCGAGCTCGCTATCATGAGAGTTTTTGACTCTGATCTGTCTTTTTATGAGCTCCGTTCAGTTGATTTCAGAACACAGACTACATCAAAGTTGGAAAACTAAGAGCCTGTAAAAGCCAAACGGTGCAAAATTTGAAATTAAACCCAACTACAAATATTTAAGTAAGGAAAAAGGTTTTTTCCCCGAAGCTGGAGAACCCATTTAAGTCCCTTTAGGTAATCATGACAGATCATACATCATGGAAATCCCTGTGGTTCTGCCCCGCTCTGTGTTCATTCAGTGCTGAAGAATGGAGATGCTACATTATATGTCTATAATTGCGCATTATACGGCACAAGCTCAATTATATCCGATCAAAAATGTTAAGAGGTTGGCCAGGACTTTAACATTAACTATCCTTAGGATAGGTCATCAATTCCTGATCATTGGGGGTGCAAAACCCGATACCCTTACCCTACCCCTACCCCGCCGATCAGATGTTCCCGCTGTGGACGGCGCCCGCTTAGTTACAAAGCTCCACAGCTCCATCAATTCTATAGTGGCCATGGACTGGTACTACACATTCCACCCTATTTAAATCAATAGTGAGGGGAAGTTGGTGGCCCAATGTTGGGCTGTCTCTTGCCCTGTTCATAATTATTCTTTCTGGTTCAGAAAAATTAAATTCATTCAGAGAAGACTACAAGAGGCATAAAGGACAGTGATCACATATTTAGAAGAGCCGACCACATTGCAGCCATCAAATGACCGCTGATCAGTTACATGTAGATCGAAGGTCATTTAATTGCCTGTTTACACGGGCGAAGAATGTTCTACCCATACAGAACGATTGTTAATGTGCATAAAACATTTTGTTCTCGGCAGCATGTCTACACGGGACAATGTGCTGCTGATAATCATTTAAAAAATCTTAAACTCTCGGTGAACTAGCATATTATCTACCTGTTTACACGGGTCGATAATTGGGAGCGACTGTTCTTCATATCAACGCATCTAAATGGTATTCATAACTAGTCATGGTCGTGTGCAATATTACTATTCCCCAAAAATATACCAAACTACTATAGATGGCTGACGACACTGCAGTTGTACGAGAGCACCATACACTTTGGATAGGTGACAAGTACATGGTCTACAGCCGTGAGCTCCCGTTAACGAGAAATTTCTCCCTCTAACAGTCTTCATCAGCTGTCACCAAGAAAATGGGTCCCCTGGAGCGACAGACAATCTCTGAAGAGGTCCTCCGGGGGTTGTTCTGCTCTAATCTATGATCCAACCAATCATTAAGGCCCCCATGCCCATTAGATAATGAGACAAAGTCGACAATTTCAGTTGGGTCAGATGAGCATCAACATCTCTTCTTCTGAGATCCTCAGAAAATCTCTTTTTATTCGTGTCTTGATAACTTCCAAAATCATCTGTTATGAAAATCAGGCTTTGATAGATCTCGGTTAAATAAAACAGGTCGACCACTCACACCTAACTGTTATCCCATAGATTAAAAACAACAGTCTCTAATTTTTACCTTTAAATTATCTGTTAAAAGTTCCCTTACTTTCGCCCAACACTTCTGAAGTCCTCAGAAATCTCTTTTTGTTCGTGCCATGATATACGTCTAAAAACATGTGAACATGTGTTATGGAGATCGGACTTTACCAGATCCCTGTTGAATAAAACAGGTCGACCACTCACAATATGATTGAAAATCAGATGTTGCTTTAGGCCAAATTTAGGCACAAATATGAAAATAATATTCTGAAGGGTTCACAAACTTTCAGGCACTACTGTTACTGTCTCTTTTGGATGACTTTTTCAGGACACATTATGTATGAAGGCTGCAGCCGCTCATTACGACAAGGCGGGACGTCTGGCTACTTCTGTGCTGCACATGGTGTACAATAGTCTGCAGCACGAATATTGCTGGGAATCTGGTTTTATACAATGCTTTTCCATTAACCCTTCTCCTTCCCTTCGGATTACGCACCCGTCCTGTCTACAGTATCTTTGCTCTGTCCACTAGTGCTGGATCCCACTTACTATGAAGCCGGGGTGCTCATAGAATTTGTTTGGGAAAATCTGTAAGTGAAGAATTTATCGATGTAAAATATATAGATTAAAAAAAGTACAAGATTCAGTGAATGCATAATGCGCTCCTTTAAGTAGTGACTGGGAAAGTGGCCAACAATTCTTGTGGGATTTTCAATATATAACCATTAAGTCTTGCAGAATGGCAGACTGCGTCCTCATGTGCCCTCCACCAGAGGAATAGCTGAACTAGGAGGGGCACCGTTTCGCCACTAATATAAACACAGACATGCCCCCCACCTTCCTAAAGGATATTTACTCACCTTCTCCTCCTGCGGGATTCACAAAATTCTCACACACAGTCATTGATGTGTAAGGAAATCTTTCTGTCCACAAATGTAGAAGTCGCTTTCCAGAATATCAATATATGCATCTGGTATTAAAGGGGGTTTCAGCAATCCCTGAACTCAGGCCCTTCTGAGTTTGTGGTGGGCTTGGGCTTACACATGGGAGCCAACCTGAACCAGTACAGCTGCCGTGAAAAGAAGACACATCCAGGAACCAGACGTCCTCCTTTTGGTAACTTTATTAGTGCAGAAAAATCCCAACTTTTCGGCAGTTCAGGCCCTTTATCAAGCCATAGAAAAGGAAAGGTATGCTTGATAAAGGCCCTGCGTGGCCGAAACGTTGTGACAAGGAGAACATCTTCTGGTGCCTTGGATTTCGCTGTATTGCTACAATCTTTTAGAGGGTTGCGTCAAGTGTGTACAGACAATAGAGTGATGCTCGGGACTCATCTTTTGCAGTGAAAAACAGTCGGGTTATAGACTAAGGTCAACCATACACACTCGTACTTATGTTAGCAGCTGCAGAGATCTCTCCCGAACCCACCATACACATCTATGTCCGGCCAAAGGCTGGCCATACCCATTAGATGGCAGACGGCTGAACAAAGCTTCGACTCTCCCATACAGGAGCACTCGTTCGTCTGAGCACTCCTGTGTCCTCTATGAGAAAGCCGCTGACTGCCCAGTTGGCCAGTGGCTTATCTCAGGGAGAACAATGTGATCAGCAGTCCGAATTTGGACATGACCAATCAACATCTCACCCGACGATCAGCCAGCCGGTGCCCCATACATATTTGACCGTTTGACAAACCCGACAATAGCAGTGGGTTTACCCTTAAAAAGGGAGAAATAGTCCACTGCTAGACTCCTAGAATGGTGGGTGATCTCCCCAAGAAGAAAAACAGTATCAGGCCGTGGACGTTCAACATGGCTGACCAATAGCTACCCCAATATTAGCTGTCGGAGTAGAGTCACTAGACTCCCATACTGTTTAGGTGGTCAAGTGGTCCCATCAAAATTACCTGATAGACATCTTACAACTTAAAAAGGTATTGCTAAAATTTTTATATTATCCACTATTATTGACAAGACCACAGAGACCCTGAAAACCGGGCTGTTCCAGAGAGCCCTGTCTTGAATAGAGAGGCGAGTTATGCATTCTTGACCAACACTCCAATCATTGTCTATGGGACTGCTGGAAGTAGTGGAGCGCAATATTGAGCAATCCCGTAGACAATGAATGAAGTGGAGGTTGAGCATGCAGAAGTCTGATTTAGTCAAGATAGAGGGTGAAGAGCTCAGTTCCCGTGATCTAGAGTCATGTTCTCAGGATCACTCGGGGGCCCAATGGCCAGACCACTAGTCATCACTAGTTATGTCCTATCCTATAGAAAGGGGATAACTTACAATTCGAGGGACAACCCTGTACGTTTGGCAATGTACATATGACAGCTTTCGACTAAGACATTACTACAGGCAATCTGATCCAAACGCCCCATAAATATGTGCACGCCGCACATCTGTCTTTCAGAGAGAGACAAGTTCATCTTCTGGCTGAACAATAGGATCAAGCATACTGAAATCCGACATGCCCGTCCTTTCTTCACCCCAGCAGCAGACTGACTGGAGGTTCTTAAGCACATCAGATTTTTGTTGGCGTATGATGACATTATTAAAATAGTATAGGGACATCAGATAAGTAATGAGGGTAGGGATTTTCCTCACCGGCTGATGACGTCATTGCCGAGTATACGGACGACCCTCCCGATAGCTGTGTGCTAGACAATGTAAATCCTGAATACAGCAGGTTAGACCTATATAATCTAGTGTGCGGGGAGCAGCCATTACAGCTAAAAGGCAAATAATACAGCAAGGATCAGTCATATATCATTGGATAGAGGCCTCACTATGGGGACTCCTATAGAACACAAGAACTGCTTCTTTTTAGGAAACGAGGGCGGTGAGAAGCCATGATTGGACATGGGGGTTCCGCTCTACCAAAAGCCTATGGGACCACCAGAGAAAGCAATATGGAGGGGTGGTCTATGGGTGCAACACCTTTATACAAGCCATCCTTTAGGGTCCCTGTATTGTGGCCTCCAAGGATCAGACGTCTATTACTCATCCTGTGTGTTTTGGAGATAAATGTCCATTGTGGGAAAACCCATTTAAGCTTATTTAAACAATTTTGAATGATGTAAAAGGCCGTTTCAGATCATTTTCCTTTGACCTTTGCTTCATTTCATCACCAAAGACAGATATCTGTCGAAAATTTGATCTGTCAATTTTTCTGTCATTTATAGTTGCTGTAATTAAGATATTACCCATCAATGAAGTCCAGACCACACCACAGATCAGTGGTTATCCAAAACTACAGCCTTCACAGACCAACTGTGAACAAAAAGTTATTAAAGGGAATCTGTCACCAGGTTTTTGCTACTGCAACTGAGAGCAGCGTAATGTAGAGACAGAGACGCTGATTCCAGCGATGTGTCACTTACTGGGCTGCTTGCTTCAGTTTTGGTAAACAGGTCTCTCTGCTGCAGATCTACCAGTTCTCTGAAAGCTGAGCTCTACATAACCCCGCCCACAATACTGATTGGTCGCTTTCTGGGTAAACTGTGCATAGGCAGAAAGCAGACAATCAGTAGTGGGGGTGTGGCTGGACTAAATGACAGCAGGTTTAATAGTACTCTACTGACAATCTATTGAGGATAAAGCAGTGATTTTATCAAAATTATAGCAAGAACCCAGTAAGTGACACATCGCTGGAATCAGGATCTCTGTCTCTACATTATGCTGCTCACAGATGCAGTAGCAAAAGTCTCAGATTAGGTAACAAATACCTTTTGACTGATTCCCTTTAAGAAAAAAGTGGCTGAAATCCTAAAGTATATGGCCATCTATAAAAAATAAAAATGGCAACTAAAGAAAATAAACAGCAGCAAAGAAGTTCTCTTAGATGGGAACCCAACAGATCTCATAGGTATGTATATAAAGCATAGTCCCCACTGCTGCCCCATGGTTGTACCTTCATTCTTTTAGGGAAGTTTACAGCATAGTAAGTATAGCACATCCCACGACTTCCAGCTCCCACTATCAGGACTGTTACACATTTCACGTCTCCTTCATCAGGTCTTGGCTGGAAAAAGAAAAAATAAACATTTCCATTATTGGAGGAGGTTAATATGCATTCACACACCAAACAGTGAGGTAGAAATTATTCTAACAAAAAAAATTAAATATCCTGTTCACATTGAAAGAAAAAACAAAATGAATAAAAAATGTGTGTAAAGCATATAAAACAAGAGTCATAAAGTGCCCAGGTGACTACGCACATAACACTTTTTTACATACGGCATTATTTGTGTATTATTACCTGTATATGTGTGAATTACGCCTTTTTCACCATTGAATACTAGTTCACATCACTTTCGGGTCTATCCACAGCTATTTTACATTTCCATGACATTCACATGGTTCTATTGCTGGTTATGCTGGTCAGATGGATTGTATCTCAATGCCAGATTTTCACCTAGGAGACAGGTTCTGGCACAATGTGGTCATTTTCAAATGGTTTTATTTGTTTTGTGTTTGATTTATGACAAAAGATTCACATTGTTAAAATATAGGAAATGCAGGCGATCATTTCTACGTATGTTTGATCTTTGTTTTAAACAAAACTGAAAGACAATGGGACCGATTCATCGAAGTATCTTCACACTTAGTAATGAAAAGTTGCACGAAAAATTTGCGACTTTTGACGTTTTCACATCAGTTTGAAGCAGCTGTGCCGAAGTAGGCGAAGCTGGGGAGAAGCCGGGATGACGCATGACTAGCCCAAACATCAACTTAAGCAACATTTCTAGTGTTTTGTCTGCTGAAAATACTACTTCAGTCCCTGACGTTAGTCCAATTGGTATGAGGAGGACCGTTAGTCTCGAGGAGAGATGTCTTACATTGCTTCTGGATGTCAATTTTCTGACCGTTATCTGTTGCAGAAGGTTGGTTCAGCCGACAGCCGTGTCTCCGATACATAGGAGCGCTGATAGGAAGAGAGTTCTCCTATGTTTTTCATAAGAAAACTGCCGGTTGACATCTCAAGAAGAACATTGTGATTGCCAGTTCCAAATTCTACATGAGCGATCGTCACCTCTCCCGACCATGAGTGAGGCCGGCACCCCATACACATTAGACTACCACCCGAACCCGTCAGTATCGGCCAACATTAGTCTATGTGTCTGGGGGCCTTTAGCATCATTTATGGAGGACATGCCCGGTGGTTGGCAGGTGTGCATGAAGCTCAGACTGTGCTCCCCTGTCTATACACACATTACAGGAAGGAGCTGCATGCTTCCAATATGGCCGCCCCAGCAGAAGTTTTTAAAAATAGTTAAAAAAAAACAAACCCCACTAACATATATAGTACAGCATTTTGTGGTGGAATCAATAAAGCAAGAACATTACAAAGCTAAGCCAAACACATACAACTGGAATTTTACACTTACCGTATCAAAGTCAAGCAAGTTTTCTGGCATTTTGGGATCCTGAATGAAAGACATAATTTGGCATTAGGTATATCCGACAGTCCACCGCTGCATCAGAAGCGTGTATACGGCATTTTCCTGCCCTCATAGGTTAATGTAAATGTTTCTATGTTCTCCGGAGCATCAGACAGCGTGCAACTCCTCTGCCATCACTTATTACTCCAATAGATTTAAAATTCTTCTCCACGTCTACAGTTTTTTTTTCTACCGACAGCTCTTTTGCAGTGCAATATGTTTCCATGGTTACAGACTACAAACAAACCAATATACAGTCATGTGTTTTTCTCATCTTCACCCCTTTGTTCTTAACCTCCAGAGAGTGGAAGGATAAGCAGAAGGGAGACACAACTGAAGGTCAGTTTGTAGCCTGTGACCATGGAGACACATAGACCTGCATAGGAGCTGTATACAGAAAACAGAAGGATAATTTTGTTTCTATTTATGCATAGGCTGTTTGCCTGAAAACTATCTTATGTGCATGGCAGCTACTCATTTTCACCCTGGAAGG
The DNA here is from genome assembly GCF_032444005.1 of Ranitomeya imitator. Taxonomy (NCBI): domain Eukaryota; kingdom Metazoa; phylum Chordata; class Amphibia; order Anura; family Dendrobatidae; genus Ranitomeya; species Ranitomeya imitator. Next base: position 108,461,209 of record NC_091291.1, on the reverse strand, counting down.
GTGTAGCCCACTCTATGTGCCTGCTTTTTTCGGTTTTCCGTTTTGCGGAAAACTCCTTTTCTCTGTGCAAACACTAAACGGCTGAGTCTGCGCCGCTGCTGCCGGTGTCCGTTATTGTCTGCAGCGCTGACATTGAACTCACTGATTAGCTGCAGCGCTGCTGACTTACCGTAAGTGCTGCAGACAATAACAGACACCAGGAGCAGCGGCAGAGTCAGTGCTGGACCTGGGAAGAGTGAGTAGAGGGTTTTTTTAAAAATAAACTGTGCCTGGAATCAAGGGTTTTCAGATAATGGAAATCCCTTTTAACCAGATCCGCTCTGCTCTATATGTCCCAACTTCTGGATTTTATGTTTCTTCTCCACTTTCTGGACCAACCGTAGACCTGTGTGTCGCCTGTATTTCTGTCTCCAAGTATTCCGACCAATCTCACTACTCAGGTCCGTACTGAGCCACGGCACTTCAGTCTTTCACCCCACTACTGGATTATCTTTGTGCAAAGAGTATTTGTCAATTAGATCAGTACCATCTCCATACCAAATTCATAGGCAGACGATTTATAAAAGGTTTCTGCCAGCACTTAGGCTATAGTCACAGGTCGCATATTTGCAGGATTCTTAGAGAGCGGTCCTTAATATTATACTATTATGTTGTTTTTTTCTGTGCTATTTTGTGTTTGGTGATTTAGGGGCATATATCTTAAAATTCGTGCCAGTGTACTTTTAGATTTAATGGGTTACCGATCACAGCTCATTACATCAACTTCGAGATAACATTAAGCATCTGACACTACTATACCCAGTGTAAAGATAAAGCCTCAAATTTATACCCCTATATCTTAATTATACTTAGCAATCAGTGGAAAGTTCATTATATCCACATCTAAAATCCCTAGAAAAGTTTTTTAACGTCATATTAGACATTGATTTAGTACTAATGACCTCTCAGATCGCTCTCTTATTACATCTAAAAGATTAGGCTTAGGGTACACCAGGGGCTTTAGGGCTAGCCACCGAGGAGTGGGGGTGCCATACCATGGAAACTTAGGGTGCCAACCTCCACTGATAGGTAGGGAATCCGCTAGGGAATTCTAAGGCATATTAGCCCGCATACTGTCATACCTTGTCCTGTTTTTCCATGGTTGACGTACCTGCATGATTTGCGGCTGCTAGACAGCCTGAATACATGTGGGGGTTCCCTAACAAACAGGCAATCCCCACATGTATTCAGGCTGTCTAGTAGCCGCAAATCATGCAGCTGTGATTTGCGGCTGCTAGACAGCCTGAATACACGTGGGGGTTCCCTAACAAACAGGCAATCCCCACATGTATTCAGGCTGTCTAGTAGCCGCAAATCTTGCAGCTGTGTCGACAAAACCGAAATCTCCCAGCACGCCGAAATACTCAGAGACCGCCCGAGCAACGACTATACTCGCTCATCATAATAATTACTAGAAAAATATCGGTCGAGTGGGATCAGGGTCTTTGTCACTACATTATGGTAAACTCTTTAACCAGTGGAATTCTCCAGCGTCGATTAAAGTGTTTCATTAGAAAAAAAAAAAATTACGGGCCCCAAAAGTTTACTCCCGCCCAAAAAACACGTAGACTCCGGCTTGCTTAAAAGGGTTGTCAAAAAAAGCGTAAAATAGCTCAGGTTGTAAGACTACTACTCGCTAGCGTATTCTTGTCATTCATTTTTCAGGTTGGAAATCACTTTATTAGGTTTACAAGCTGCAATTTTAAGATGACAAGTGAAAATGAAAGAATACATTATTAAAAGAAGTAGGAGAATTGCCAAACCACAGATGAAAACGCTCTTTGACCCAGAATTGAAGAAGGAGTTGACCCAGAAACAACCCTTTGTACCGTGCTAATTTCTAGCGGCAAGAAAAGAAAACACAGCTACATTTCAGAATGTACTTTACAAAAAAAACTGCATATTCAAGGCAAGCAAAAAAAACCACAGCCAGTGAAAAAGAGGTTAAGGGAGCGTCCAGAAGGTCACATCCTTAAAGGGGTTTTACAGGTTACAACGCATTCTTAATATATTTTGTGTTTTACATGAACGGAACTTGTATCTCCAGTCTACACAACATTTTCTCCTACTGGATAATGGCATGAAGATTTTACAGGTAGTAACACTTCGGGCTATGAAGATGTTTCATGGTTTTAATGCTTTGTATGTATTGTCCCATAGAAATATTTCAGAAATTGGTTGAACCATTTTTCTCATGTATTATAATACAGTGCAAGCTGCTCTGTCCTGCTCAGTCTCAATCTCAATGGCAGGAACCCACTTAGGTGATGGTCTAGCCCAATTCTCTCCCGAAAATGTATGTGTGGATAGATGATCTGTTCTTAGTGGCCAACGCTGACAGAGTTCATGTGAGTGAGGGAGTCACGAGAGATAGTTGTTTGGCTAATAACGGTCTCATGAATGGCCACCTTACAATGACCAGAAACAGACAAACAACCTGGTGGTTTATGATAGGTGCCCAAATATTCCTTTGTTGTCTAGTTCTAATTCAAAAAAGGGGGCAAAAAATGAGGGTGGAAATTATAGACCGGTAAGTTTAACCTCTACTGTAAAAGAAAATCATTGAAGGTTTTTAAAGAGACGCTATCCTTGGGTATCTCGATAAGAATAACCTAATGACCCAACATCAACACGTGTTTAAGAGAGATATGTTCTATCAAACTAATTTGATCAGATTCTATGAGGAGGCAAGTTCCAGATTGGACCAGGGAAACAACAAGGATGTTGTCTATCTGGACTTTTCAAAGTTGTTTGATTCAGTGCCACGTAAAATAGGAGCAATGGGACTACGGAAAAATATGTGTAAATAGATGAACCACTGGCTCAGTGATGGGAAACAGAAAGAGTGTTTATTAGAACACCAATAGAATCAGGGACAGTCGAACTCCAGATTCTTATTATCTAATTTTACTTCCTAATTCTGAAAAATATTCTAACCTTCAAAATAAATAGTGTAATCCTCTACTTGATATATGGAATTAGGCCTGGTAAGGCCATGGACATAAACCAAAAACGTCTCTTACATGAACAGTTTCCTGGAAAGTGGATTGGTCGTCGTGGGCCAGTTGAATGGCCACCAAGGTCTCCGGATCTGACCGCGTTAGACTTTTATCTTTGGGGTCATCTGAAGGCAATTGTCTATACTGTGAAGATATGAGATGTGTAGTATCTGAAACTACGGATACTGGAAGTCTGTGCTAGCATTTCGTCTGCGGTGCTGCTATCAGTGTGTCAAGAGTGGGAGAAGAGGGTTGCATTGACAATCCAACACAATGGGAAGCACTTTGAACACATTTTGTAAGTGGTCATAAACTTGTAAATAACTCACGAAAGAATAAAGTTACGTTAAAACCAAGCACATCATTGTTCATCTTGTGAAATTCACAATAAGTTTGATGTGTCACATGACCCTCTTCCCATTGAAAAAAAATAAAGTTGGATCCAAAATGGCCACCATGGTCACCGCCCATCTTGAAAAGTTTCCCCCCTCCCATATACGAATGTACCACAAACAGGAAGTTGATATCACCAACCATTCCCATTTTATTTAGGTGAATCCATATAAATGTCCCACCCTGTGCAACTTGAGGTTTTCTACTTACTACTACTACTTAGAGTGTCATTAAACCAATTACTAGGGAACTAACCAGCAGTAAGGAGGACCTGCCCGAGTTGGAGGATGAGAACTGGGAGGGAGTATCCTTACGATATCCTAAGGGTTCAGCCAGCCATATTTTTGTTAAGTGTTATGCCCACATGCTCAACAGACAGCATGCTGATCCAACAATAATCAGAATGCGTGGGCACATCAACAATTCTTTACATAGACCAATGGTCCGTGTGTAAAAAATACTTAGCGTCCATTAGTCTGGTCCATTTTATATATGTTTATACCCTTTAGACTGCGAAAGATCGGCACATCTCTATTTCCAGAATTCGTCCTTTCCTCAACCCCGAATCTACTAAAATGTAAGTGCATGCCCTCATCATCTCCCACCTTGACTACCGCAACATCCTCCTCTGTGGCTTCCCGGCTAACACTCTCAAACCTCTCCAGTCCGTCCTTAACTCTGCAGCCCGATTAACCCACGTCTCTCTCCCCCTCCCCGTTATACCACTGCCTCTCTCTTCTGTAACGGCATCGTATCAGTAGTTGCATGGCAGCTCTAAAATGGCTTCTTAGTTTCCAGGGCCTTCACCCATGTACAGGGATCAGGATGTAAACAGGGGCCCCTGGGCTGGGGCCACAGAATAAGCTGCTGTTCGGTGGTGCAGGCTGGCAGGAGTGGATGGATAGCCGGGTCACAACCAAGAGGGCAGGAAAAGTACAAAATCAGAAGATGAAAGAGTAGTCAGAAACAAAAGCCGAGATCAAAACAGGAAACAATGATCCTACCGAAGAGCTGACAGGAGAGGACTAAATCAGAGAAGCACAAGACTATGTCTGATAGGGTGTTGTGCTGTCCAATTCGCTGGAGCAGGGAGATAACGCCAGCTGGACAGCATACACTCATCTTGTCAGACCGGAGAGCATTGCAGGCACCAGCCATCATAATCTAAATGGTTGGCCAGAGCCTGCGCCATCCAGAGCTTCTGGTTCCAACGTCTCTTCTGTCACCACTGCTGCACGCAGTGCATATGGCAGCACCTGGAGACAAAGGAAGATGTTGCAGGAGGAGTCCTGGGGGAGATGTGACACGTTCACTGGCCTTCAATCTCCCAGCGAATTCAGTTTTAACTCCTAACAACAATTTACAAGGCCATCTATCATCTGTCTCCTCCAAATATCTTCAACCTAATCTCCCGATACCTCCCCACACGCAATCTCCGGTCCTGTTTCAAATCTTTGTAAATCAAAGTTAATATCCATGTGAGGTCTGGATTTGGAATGATACTCAAAATCAAAGTGGAAAATCAAATTACAGACTGATCCAACTTCAGTGGAAATGGCTCAAGACAAGGAAATGATGCTCAGTAGTGTGTGTGGCCTCCCTTGCCTCTATGATCTCCTTACAATGGCTTGGCATGTTCCTGATGAGGTGGTGGATGTTCTCCTGAGGGATGTTCTCCTGATGTATTACAGCATCAACTCCTGGACAGTCTGTGGTGAATGGAACAAGAAATGATGTCCCAGATGTGTTCGATTTGGATTTAGGTCTGGGGAACAAGCAGGCCAGTCCATAATATCAAAGCCTTCATCATGCAGGAACTGCTGACACACTTCCGCCATGAGATCTATCATTGTCATGCATCAGAAGGAACCCAGGGCCCAGTGCAACTGCATATGGTCTCATAATGGGTCTGAGGATCTCATCCCGGTACCTAACGGCAGTCAGGGTACCACTGGCTAGCATATGGAGGGCTGTGTGGCCCTCCAAAGAAATGCCACCCCACACCATTACTGACAGACTGACAAACTGGTCATGCTGGAGGATGTTGAAGGCAGCAGAACGTTCTCCACGGCGTCTCCAGATTCTGTCAGATCTGTCACATGTGCTCAGTGTGAACCTGCTCTCATCTCTCATCTGTGAAGAGCACAGGGCGCCAATGTTGAATCTACCAATCTCAGTATTCTCTGCCAAATGTCAATCACCCTGCACGGTGTTGGGCTGTATACACAATACCCACTTGTAGACCAAGATGCGACCGTCCAGGATAAAAACCACTGGTGAATGAGACGGTCAGTGAGGCTGCGTTCCCATCCAGGCTGAACTGCAGTGACCTCAGCACCGTGGGAAAAAGGCGGTCATGAGGTCAGCTCAGTGAGTTCACAGCAGATTACCATGATAATTTCTCACCGAGAAGTCACTGAGCTTGAACTGGAGTGACCTCATGACTGACTTTTTCCCAAGGTGCTGAGGTCACCGCAGTTCAGCCAGGGTGGGAATAAGCAATGGATAGGTGTCTTATAGATGCCTCTCCATTACTAAGCCGTGGGCTTGATGTCACCTGACAATACAAAGGTGACATCAACCCCACAAATATGAACCCCATTTGCAACCATTACAGGGCAAGTGGGAAGAGCTGGGCAAAGCGCCAGAATTGGCGCATCTAACAGATGTGCCTTTTCTGGGCAGCTGTGGGCTGCTATTTTTAGGCTTGGGGGGGGGGGTCAATATCCATGGCCCCTTACCAGTCTGAGAATACCAGCCCCCAGCTGTCAGCTTTAGCAACGCTGAATGTCAAAAATGGAAGGGGGGGGGGGGGGACTCCTCTATTGTTGATAACCTGCCTTGCAGCCCCCAGATGTCAGTTTTGCCCGGCTGGGTAAAAAAAAATACAGGGGAACCCATGCTGTTTTTTCATTTATTTATTGATATCGCAGACAACGGGTGAGGAATACTCCAATCAGCCTCCACCTGCTGTCACTGTTATTAGCGGCAGCAGGTGAAGGCTCATGGGAGTAATAATCCCATCAGTTGTTGCCAGCTGTCATTGTTCTCACTTGAATATAACTCTCATCATATTTCCCTGCTCAAACTGATCGCCGGAAGAGCAGGGGAGAATGATGGCAGCCGTCTTCAGCACCCGGCCCCGGGGAACAGCGCTTATTGTACCGCTTCATTGTTGGCGCCGGTGCTTGTCACACGGATGACATCCATGTGTGTCACCCGTGCGAGGGGTGTTATGCGTCCCATGCTGACTGAAACAATGGACATGTCAGCATGTTTTGCCCACATACACACAGTCTGTGGAAACACACTGACATGTGCACAGACTCATTCACTTGAATGGGTCTACATGTGTAAGTGTCTCCGGTACGTGTGTCACCACACATATTGGAGACACGGACGTGTGAAAGAGGCCTAAGACTGCATGTGTGTTTCCAGTATAAATACCCAATTCAGATGACTAGTTCAAGATGGCTTCTCCCTACCCAACCCCGTTAGACAGATAGTTTATCTCTCTATTGGCTCATGCACGATCATATTTTCAGTCTGAGTGTGATCTGACAAAACATCGGATCTCACTAGGACCACTGTTAGACTATGGAGCTGTGTACAGCTCAGATTTTTTACTTGGACCTAGTCTGTCCGAGTTAAAAATTGCACGATTTGCATCTGTAATTCGGATCGCACTCGGCCATGTATGTCAATGAGTCCGTCGAAAACATCGGACTGCACTCGGATGACATCTGAGTGCAGTCCGGTTTTCATGGACTGACAGAATGGAAAAGATGGAGAATTTTTTTTTTCCATCTTCTCATCCAAGAAAATCGGATCACACTATGGTCAAACTCTGATCACAGCTTTAATCAGTGTGATTAGCATAATCGGACCGATTTTCTCACAGAAAATACAGTCATGTGACCCTAGTTTAAGTGTGTAAAGGAAAAGATCTGTTATTTTAGGTGAGCCCTTGAGCCAGGTGGGGAGAAGAAATTGTAGATTTGCCTCGGAGTAGTCATCTGAGTCGCATAGTCCACGGCTCGGTTTACACAGGATTTAAAAGCTACACAGATGCCATAACAGCTAGTTTATGATTCATGCTGCCAACAATTCGGGAAGCATGAGCCTCCTGTAAGGCTCCCTTTAAATTATACAGTCTTTTATCCAAAGACATACTGATAGGGAATTTAGATTATGAGCCCCAACGGGGACAGTGATGATAATATCTGTAAAGTGCTGCGGAATTAATGGCGCTACGTAAATAAAATAAATTCATAAAATACGTACCCCCAAATAGTGCTGAAAAAAATATCATTTCTCCAGCATAAAGCAAAACCCCACACAGTTAACATCAATGAAAAATTAAAAAGTGATCGCTGACAAAAACACAAAAAGTGGTTCCACAATGGACCCATAGTCATCAATATACAGGAATACAAGCAAGCATGATAATATCCTCTCGGTCGGTACTTGGACCGTTTATATGTTGTATTTTTGCATTGATGGATTCTTCCCCCTTTATTAAATTAATAAAGAAGCACAGGAGGTGATGGTGCTATATTAATACAAGAAACAATATTAGAGAAAAATACTCAAAAACGATAACAGAATTTATTAGAACATTTTAGTCCATTATCCTTTTCTGAATTTTGTCATGAGCGTATTTTCGGTCAAGGTGCGATCCGGCAAAACATCAGATCGTACTCGGAACGATGTTATTCTACGGTTCCGTGCACATGTTTGATTTATTTGAGGGAAAAAAATAAAAATAAAAAAAATGGCATTATACCTGAATTTGATCCGATATTTGGATCGTACTTGGCCATGCAAGTCAATGAGTCTGTGGAAAACATCAGACTGCACTGGGAAGATATAAGGGACTCACACAATGGAGAAGACGGAGAATTTTTTTCTCCATCTTCTCACTTGAGAGAATTCGATCACACTCCGATGAAACTCTGATCAGAGTATGATCGGCATAATCGGACCGATTTTCTCCGGTGAGAAATTACACGTTGGTGTGACCCTAGCCATATGAGAAGCAATAAGTTACAAAATCCTAAAGTTGGGGTTCCCCTTGATGACTTTTGCCCCCTCCACTGTTTCCTGCTTGGTCAGATATCAGCAGGTTGTCGGACATTCTGTTCTGCGCCCATCAGTACGTTACCTGATCGGAGGAGCCAGGCCTGTTTTTGTTGCTTGACTTGAAAATCTTATTGAAGAAGTCCATGTTTCTCCCCTATCACCGATGCAGAAAGCACAGAAGATTGAGACTGGAGCAGACTGGGCTGTCACAGACTGGAGGCTGCACTACTGGCAGGAGGATAGCCCTACAGACCACTCCTTCCTCCTGACACACATCCTGGACTGCTTGCAAATCCTGATTCAGCTCTCAATGCTAAATCTATTGCCTGACCCGGGAAGTTCAGTGATGAGAATGTCAGCGCCTACAAATACAAAAATGAAAAATGAAACAATGATGTTTTCCTGGAGTGTGAATGCTGTATAGAAAACCTTAGTAATTAGGAAGAAGAGGAATATCCATAGGGCCACGATCACCTGGATGAACATATGTACAAAGGTTCCTTCCAAATCTCTGTAAAGTCTCATTCACAAGTCCGATTTTTTTAACGTATGAAAAAAATGGACAGATTATTCTAAGATGATTTTCTCGCACGTGGAAAAAAATAAAAGAAAATTGCCACCTTCTCTATTCCGTCAAATTGGACTGAACTCAGATGTCATCCGAGTGCGATCGCTTTTTTTTTTCACGGATTTTTTTTCACAGACCCATTGACATGAATTGCCGATTTTCATCTGACCCGCGAATCAAAATTGGACGTCTCTTTCGCAGACTTCTCGGTCCGCGGGAAATCACGGACATATAAATGGCCCCACAGTCTATTACATGTACGAATGCTATCTGTGAAAGCCGCGGATAGCACTCATACGTGAAAACCGTAAGTGTGAATGAGGCCTAAGGATGAGTTTACACGATGATTTCATAAAAATAAAAAAAATCAACCATTTTCCATCCGGAAAAATACACATATGGTAATATTGCAGCAGTTATTAAAATGTAATAATAATAATAATAATCTTTATTTTTATAATAATATTTATTTTTATGTACAATGTACAAGACAAAAGCCAGTTTACTACGTTAATAAAAATCGGACGCTCTACAGTTGATCTGTATGGGAACCTCTTTTCTTTTCCACACATATTGTCTTGAATAGGCGAATATCATCCGAAATACAGAAGAGATTAGTGAACGCTGCGATTTTATTTTAAACGAACATTCGGCCCGTGAAAAAACAGTTATCTGACCAGCCCCGTGGAATCACATTTTGCTCCATGTGAGGTCACTTTTTTTCATGGACAGCGTTCAGACCAAAACATGGTTATGTAAACATAGGCGGATTATAATGAGGGCAATGTAGGCTTCTGCCTGGGGCCCAAAGCTCCGGGGGCTCATTGCCAGATTGCCCTAATTATAATGTATTGGTGGCGAATCAGGGGGCAAGAGGTGCATAGATGGGGCGTTGTGGATTCAGGAGAGTGACTGGTGGTAAGTTGGAGAAAAGAGTACGGGGCTGATTAATTTTTGTATTTATTGGGTGGGGATACCGACTATTTGTAGTAGCGGTGGATTACCAATCTTGATTTAGAATGATGGGTGACATAATAACTAATTATATATTAACTAGATGGTGGCCCGATTTTAACGCATCGGGTATTCTAGAATGTGTATGTATGTATATAGCAGCCACATAGTATATAGCACAGGCCACGTAGTATATAGGAGCCATGTAGTATATAGCAGACACGCACTATATAACACAGCCTACGTAATAAATAGCACAGCCCACGCAGTACATAACACAGCCCATGCAGTATATAACACAGGCCACACAGTATATAACACAGCCCACATAGTATATAACACTGCCCACACTGATGAGGGGCAAATACCCCGAAACAGCTGTCTGTGGAAGGATACCATGTTTTGGCATAGGTGGTTTTCCTTTTGGATGCTGCCCTTCCCGTGGTTGTTCCTTCCCGGTGAAAGACCTGGCTATTTATTGCTTGCGTTGAGAAACACGTGATGGTGTCTCCGCGGCTTTTCTACATGCATGTAGTATATAACACTGCCCATGTAGTATATAGCAGCCACGCAGTATATAACACAGCCTATGTAATATATAGCACATCCCACGCAGTATATAACACAGCCCACGCAGTATATAACACTGGCCACGTAGTATATAACACTGGCCTCGCAGTATATAACACAGGCCACGCAGTATATAACACTGCCCATGTAGTATATAGCAGCCACGCAGTATATAACACAGCGCACGTAATATATAGCACAGCCCACGCATTATATAACACAGCCCACATAGTATATAACACAGCCTACACAGTATATAACACTGCCCATGTAGTATATAGCAGCCACGCAGTATATAACACAGCCCACGTAATATATAGCACAGCCCACGCAGTATATAACACAGCCCACATAGTATATAACACAGCACATGCAGTATATAACACTGGCCACGTAGTATATAACACAGCCCACGTAGTATATAACACAGCCCACATAGTATATAACACAGCCCACGCAGTATATAACACTGGCCACGTAGTATATAGCAGCCACGCAGTATCTAACACAGCCCACGTAGTATATAGCAGTGTGGGCACCATATCCCTGTTAAAAAAAATAATTAAAATAAAAAATAGTTATATACTCACCTGCCAGCGTCCAGCGAAGCTGTCCCGTGGCGCGCGCTGCCGCCAGCTTCCGTTCCCAGCGATGCACTGCGAAATTACCCAGATGACTTAGCGGTCTCGCAAGACCGCTAAGTCTTCTGGGTAATTTCGCAATGCATCTCTGGGAACGGAAGCTGGCGTCAGCCGCGCGCGCATCGGCGGACGATGGAAGGTGAGAATAGCAGGTTTTTTTTTTGTTTTTTTTAATTATTTTTAGCATTAGATCTTTTTACTATTGATGCTGCATAGGCAGCATCAATAGTAAAAAGTTGGTCACACAGGGTTAATAGCAGCATTAACAGAGTGCGTTACCCGCGGCATAGCGCGGTCCGTTAACGCTGCCATTAACCCTGTGTCAGCGCTGACTGGAGGGGAGTATGGAGCGGGCGCCGGGCACTGACTGGACGGAAGTAGGGATGGACTAATTCTTGGCCGGACTGTGCCCATCGCTGATTGGTCGCGGCCGACCAATCAGCGACGCGGGATTTCCGTTACAGACAGACAGACGGAAGTACCCCTTAGACAATTATATATATAGATTGGTGGCGAATCAGGGGGCGAGAGGTGCATAGTGGGGGCGTTGTGGATTCAGGAGAGTGACTGGTGGTAAGTTGGAGAAAAGCGTACGGGGCTGATTAATTTTTGTATTTATTGGGTGGGGATACCGACTATTTATAGTTAGTGGGGGCACAGCGGTGGATTATCAATCTAAATTTGGAATGATGGGTGACATAATAACTATTTATATATTAATGCAGGGTGCATGTCTGTATTCAGTGGCACAGTGAGGGGGGGATTTCTTATTCTTGAAACGTGTACATACATGTGACCTTTTTTATTTTCAGGGACGATGTGATTAGTGCAGAAAACTGCAATGACCGAGTCTTGGCGTAAGAACGTCGACATGGAGGTTTGACAGGATGAAGAAGACGAAGGCTTGAAATCAGACAAGACGTCTGCGGTGAGTTACTGGATGTAAATATAATAATAATCTTTATTTTTATATAGCGCTAACATATTCCGCAGCGCTTTACAGTTTGCACACATTATCATCACTGTCCCCGATGGGGCTCACAATCTAAATTCCCTATCAGTATGTCTTTGGAATGTGGGAGGAAACCGGAGTGCCTGGAGGAAACCCATGCAAACACGGGGAGAACATACAAACTCTTTGCAGATGTTGTCCTGGGTGGGATTAGAACCCAGGACTCCAGCGCTGCAAGGCTATCCACTGCGCCACCGTGCTGCCCGTGAGTAATAAATAATAATAATAATAAATAAATAAAAAATAAAGAAATATTTACTCTGTATAGGGGTATGTTTACATGGAGCGACCGGCGGCACTAAATGACCACCAATTGGTAAACCATTACTGATCAGCAGTCATTTACTGTGGTCTGTCTGTTTAAACAGACTATTAAAGGGGTGGTCTGAAACTAAATTTTGTTTAATATCATAATCTAATCTTTTTTCTAACATACTTTAATTAAAACGTCCCTATCCTTCCCTGACTACACTAATGGCTTTATTTTTTTCTACTACTTCCTCATTGATGACGCTTCATTTGAGAATCCCAGTGTATGATGGATACACACATGAAGTGTCAGTGACTGCCGCAGCCTCCTCTCTCTAAGGCCGGCGTCACACTAGCGAGTTTTACGGACGTATGAGCGCATAAAATACGTCCGTAAAACTCGCCTAACAAACGTCCCAATTATTCTCTATGCCCCTGCTCCTATCTGCCGTATTTTACTGATCAGTATTATACGGCTTTCTACGGCCATAGAAAATCGCAGCATGCTGCATTTGTCACCGTATTGCGCAAAAAAAACGCCAATGAAAGTCTATGTAAGCCAGAAAAATACGGATTACACACGGACCAGCAGTGTGACTTGCGAGAAATACGCAGCGATGTTAGAGAGAAAAGCCGGTAATTCAGTGCAGTGTACAGTAAAATCACACTGACAGCTTCCAGTAGAATAGGTAGAATAAATGTGTACACATAGAATAGGTATATATATATATATATATATATATATATATGTCAGTAGACACATATATGTATATATATTATTACTTCATACAGCGCTAGATAGCTTCAAAGCCGGTAATTCAATTGCCGGCTTTTGCTATCTCCTTCCTAAACCCGACATGATATGAGACATGGTTACATACAGTAAACCATCTCATATCCCCATTTTTTTGCATATTCCACACTACTAATGTTAGTAGTGTGTATATGCAAAATTTGGGCGCTGTAGCTATTAAAATAAAGGGTTAAATGGCGGGAAAAATTGGCGTGGGCTCCCGTGCAATTTTCTCCGCCAGAGTAGTAAAGCCAGTGACTGAGGGCAGATATTAATAGCCTGGAGAGGGTCCACGGTTATTGGCCCCCCCGGGCTAAAAACATCTGCCCCCAGCCACCCCAGAAAAGGCACATCTGGAAGATGCGCCTATTCTGGCACTTGGCCACTCTCTTCCCATTCCCGTGTAGCGGTGGGATATGGGGTAATGAAGGGTTAATGCCACCTTGCTATTGTAAGGTGACATTAAGCAAAATTAATAATGGAGAGACGTCAATTATGACACCTATCCATTATTAATCCAATACTAGTAAAGGGTTAAAAAAATACACAAACACATTATTAAAAATTATTTTAATGAAATAAAAACAAAGGTTGTTGTAGTAATTTATTCTACGCTCAATCCATCTGAAGACCCTCGCTCTGTAACAAAAAAAAATAATAAACCAACAATATACATACCTTACGAAGATCTGTAACGTCCCACAATGTAAATCCATCTCAAGGGGTTAAAATATTTTGCAGCCAGGAGCTCTGCTAATGCAGTGGTGCTCCTGGCTGCTAAATCCCGGGGAATGAAGGTAAAGTAGGTCAATGACCTATATTTACCTTCCTTTGCGGTGAGGCGCCCTCTGCTGGTTGTTCCTCGAGCGTGGGAACTTTCCTAGAAAGCTCCCAGGCTCGAGTTCATATGAGGACAACCAGCAGAGGGCGCCTCACTGCAAATGAAGGTAGATATAGGTCATTGACTTACTTTACCTTCATTCCCCGGGGTTTTGCAGCCAGGAGCACCGCTGCATTAACAGAGCTCCTGGCTGCAAAATATTTTAACCCCTTCAGATGGATTTACATCGTGGGACGTTACAGATCTTCGGAAGGTATGTATATTGTTGGTTTATTATTTTTTCTTTGTTACAGAGCGAGGGTCTTCAGATGGATTGAGCGTAGAATAAATTATTACAACAACCTTTGTTTTCATTTCATTAAAATAATTTTTAATAATGTGTTTGTGTTTTTTTAACCCTTTACTAGTATTGGATTAATAATGGATTGACGCCTCTCCATTATTAATTTGGCTTAATGTCACCTTACAAAAGCAAGGTGGCATTAACCCTTCATTACCCCATATCCCACCGCTACACGGGAATGGGAAGAGAGTGGCCAAGTGCCAGAATAGGGCAATAACCGTGGACCCTCTCCAGGCTATTAATATCTGCCCTCAGTCACTGGCTTTGCTACTCTGGCGGAGAAAATTGCGCGGGAGCCCACGCCAATTTTTTCCGCCATTTAACCCTTTATTTTAATAGCTAGAACGGCCAAATTTTGCATATACACACTACTATTACACTACTACGGACCACTATTTTGGGGACTTTTCAGCGTATTACGTCCGTAAAATACGGACCATATTGTCTTACGCCGAGTGTGACGCCGGCCTAAAACTAAGCGTCATGAATGGTGTCTGTTTCAGGGGCCTGGCTAGTCCCCGCTCTACTGAGTATACGTCTATTGTCGATTCTGATGGATGCTCAGTAGTTTTCTGTTACTGTGAACTATCCTACCCAGTGTACAGTGACAGTGCGCTCTCTCGCCAGCTCTGCTCAGAAGTGACGTCACTTGCGGGGGGTGGCGCTGGTCTCTGTTCAATCGTTCTCTCCTTACAATGTACACGGACCATGCGCTCTGTTGTCGTCTCTTCTCTTCTGATTAGAGCCAGTGAGAGAGCGCATTGTCACTGTGCACTGAGAAGAATAATGCACAGTGACCGGAATCTACTGAGCATCCATTGGAATTAACCACTGGCGCATGTTCAGAAGAGAAGTGACCAGCCCAAGCCCTGAAACAGACATCACTGATGAAGCATCATTTTAGAGAAGTGGCAGAGGCACCGGAAAGGTCAGAGAGGCCCGGCACCTGCGCACTGCAGTACTTTGCTTTGCCCTCAATAGGACAGACAAAGTACGCCTGCGCTGGAGCCGCGGCGTGCAGACCAGAAGAGGACGTCATGGAATGAAGATAGGAGGCGGACCTGAGACACCCATTTGACCAGACCGCAGCGGGACCGCCCCTGGGTGAGTATAAACTAACGTCTTTTCCTTATCTTTCAGGATACATCAGGAGCTTTCAGGATGACGGTGAGCTTATCTCACCATCGATTTTGGGGGTGACAGGTTCCCTTTAAAGGGAACCTGTCAGGTCCCGCGTACCCCCAGAACCACCATCAGTTGAGTCTGCATATATAAATTCCCTGCCTAACAGTCCTTAATTACATGACACATAAACAAATCTTTAGAAAAAGTATTTCTAAAATCAGTTGATATGTAGATGAGGCTTTTGACTAGTTGATGGGGCGTTGGTGTCCCCAGACTAGTCGGCCCACTTAGATGTTATTTTTAGTGATGAGCGAATATACTTGTTACTCGAGATTTCTCGAGCACGCTCGGGGATCCTCCGAGTATTTTTTAGTGCTCGGAGATTTAGTTTTTCTTGCCGCAGCTGAATGATTTACGTCTGTTAGCCAGCATAAGTACGTGTGGGGATTCCCTAGCAACCAGATAAAAACTGCAGTTAATTTACTAAGTGTAGAATCAAAGCTTTTCTGTACTATAAAAAAAGCAGATTAAAAGCGCAGTTTCACATCTACACCAGAAGCGTATCAAATAAGGGAGAGATTATTTTTGTGTAGTTTGGTGCCGATGTCAGCAATAAAACAAAAAACAACACAGTATTTCTGCAATGTGAGAACACGGCCTACAGACACAAAAAAGTCAGATGTCATATTGTGAAACTACATAAAGATGAGAAAGTTCTGGCGGCTCCGACTGTGAATGCAGGAGCAAAAAATAAACCCACAGGTCCCAACTAGAGGTTAGAATTAGAGATTCAAGACCACCAGTCCAGCTACCAGGTAGCACTGACCTGGACACTGGACCAGGAGACCCTGGAATCCATCCACTCATCTCTAGTCCCAACCGTCTAGGATACAGCGGACTGTCCCCGATTTGGGTCTGCCCCATGCAGTCTCAGGCGTCCGTTGAATTTTACTCACTGCCAGCGCCCCTCTGACATCTCCTCCTGCCATGGGAGAAAGAAATGGTAAATGGACGTGGATTGGGGTGTGACCAGGAGCATGGCCAAAATTTGTGCAGCGCTCTACACATGATCGGTCCCTTTCTGTTCTTTAAACGTTGGGAGGTACGACACTCGCTAAACTGCTTTGGGCCCTGACTACTCTTAATCCGCCCCTGTGAAATGAAATGAAGTTAAACAAAAATATTATCAGCTTCCTACAGTGTATGGTTTATCGGAGTCTGTGTAGCCTGCATACAAGGACCCTCTGGGTACGTTCCCATATCCTTTCTGCAGTGAGAAAAACTCCAGTGAAGTCCATAAGGGCAAATACTACTGCAAATTTCATTGTGAAAAAAAATGTGGATTTTCCGCACATTTCAACCATTGCATTTAGGAAGCAATTTGCGTCAGATTTCTGGAGAAAAAAACGTGGCGAAAACGAGTGTATATTGTAGCACAAATAGACACCAGCCTAGAGCTGGCATAGAATTGCTTTGTTGGCACATGGACCGGCAGAAATACAACACATGTATTGTTAAATGCCTTCACTTCTTAATATAATTGTTGCATTTTACTCTGGAGCTTTTTTTTTTTCATTTAGACTAACGTAAAAGCTCCAGTGTTAGGCTTAGTTGAAACAGCCATATTGAATCGCGAGCCAGTCACAACTGTACATTGCAGACGTGACTGGTGCCAGGTGCTCATCTGAATGGCGTACGCGCGTCGGAGCTGCCTATATATTGCATGCAGTGCTCTGGTTCATTAAACAGACTAGTGAATGCAGCAATTTAGCCATGTGCGCTAGCACACTGGCTATAATGGGTCCATGTGCTCTGCGTGTGTTGTCTATGGCGCCAACTGATTATATGCTCGTCTGAATGAGCACTTTAAGGAATATTCTCAAGTTATTAAATTGCTTTAATTAGTTAGACAGCATGGACATAAACAAGTTTACAATTAATTGACTTGCTTTTTTTTTACCTGTTATGGTTCTCCTGATATAAGAGCTTTTTTCTTACGTAGTGTACAGCTTGTTTCAATGGAGCTTGGACAGTATTGCCTGCCCAGATCCCAGTGTGTGCAGTAGTTACATTCCAGGAGGCTAGTTATATCCTAATATACCAGTCAGCTCTTGAATTACAATATTAGGACTTATATTTCTCATTCCTGCTGGATCTACTTTGAGTTTTGGCTCAAAAACTTGCATCAAAAACAGCAGTGGCATTTTCTTTTAATGTGTACGATAAAAGGCTAATCCAGAGGGCAGGTAAATACTAGATTAGGCTATGTTCACTAATTTGAGTGTCTATTTTTACTTTGTGTAAAGCTGATAATTTTTCTCTTATTTTATCAGTTTTGCACTCGTTTTTGTTCTCATTTTTTTTTTTCCCGAAGCAGGTAGACTGAACTTTTATTTATTCATTGACTCTTAACAATGGATCACTGAAAAGTGGAAGAAATTTGGACTAAATATTGACGTAATAATGTGTTCTGTGCGTCATCCGTTTTATATCCAGTCTGTTGAATTAAATGAATGAGAATAGGACCTCACCCACAGATCCATGTCTCACAATTTAAATCCCAGGACAGAATCTGGAACCATATATCAGTCCAAATGGACCTACTTTTTGAGTGCAAAGGTCTTATTTTTCACTGTTCTCATGTCCCCATTGCTTGCCTTCACTTCCTCCATGGGTTCTGAATCTGTTGGGTTCTGAATCTGTAGGTGGGCCGTCTGTCACACCCTGCGTATCTCCACCTCCCCACAGACCCCTGATGCTGCCTTCAATATGTAAAACAACTGATTCAGTTTCTGTATTTAGCTCCCTACAGATTAATATCCCTGACTGTGGCCGTAAGTGACATAAGAAAGAACCAAGTGTTGCACGTGCCACAATTCTCGGTCTGAGACATTTTCGAAAAACGATCTGGTTTGTCATTAAAGCGGAACCGTGTGATTACTTGACATATTTTATTAGATGTAAACAACTTAATCCCACTGTAAAATCTGTTTCCTTGCAGTAAAATCAAAATTTCACAGGATATTATGTGATACAAAAATTCCACTGAAATCGAAGAGCCATTTCTGGAGGCCTCTGTAGATCCCTGACACAAATGAACCACTGTCCGCTCTTGATAACTGCAAGCTGTCCTCAAAAATACTCGCAAGTTTTATTTTACTTATTAAGACCTTTTTTTTTATACATACAGGCTATTGATAAAATCTATTCATCATGAGCCTTCATTCATCAAGTAGTTTTCTCCAGAACTCTGCCCTAAAACTTTTCGAAAAAAAACTTGTAGTTGCCTAAAACTTTTTTGCCGTCAGTACACGACTCCCAGCCAACACCACAAACTTTTTGAAAAGAGAGCAGAGTTTAGAATGAGGGGCCACAACCAATAAATTAAGTCTAAAATCATGGCAGAGATGTACTCCAGTCCCTGAGTGGTGTACATTTCTTGTGGTGGGGCGCGGTAGCTGAAATTTGGCACATCTTAATCCTGTGCTCTCTTTATCAAGACTGGTGTGCAAAATACCAGTTTTGGTGAATTGGGGCCAGAATGCCCTTTCGACCCGATATCAACGGATTCGGTTGACAGTCAAAGGTGTATGGGGGCACCCAGGCAAATCATTTTTGGAGGTCTTAAGGTAAGATAAGCTGCCAGCAGAGATGTCTGAGAGTGGCATTATCATAGAGAACACAAATTTGGCAGAACGAACGCCCCTGTGTATGGGTGAGGAAGGGGAGATAGCTGCAAGTCATGTATGGTTCGGCTATCTAAGGTGTATGGGGGTCTTACTTAATTTAATATATTAAAAGTGTTGGTGCTCATCAGTACTGATCTAATTTAGGTTCAGCAGAATCACAATTGGTACCGGCACTATGACCATTAGGGACCATTTAGACAAGCTGATAATCAGGAACAATTAAATTATCATCGCCTTGTCTGAACAAGCCAGCAATCACCCAACGAATGAGCAAAGCGCTTGATCGTCAGGTGAGATGATTTTCAAGCCGATAGACGTCTATGTAGAGACACGACAATTAGGCCACATTTTAGCTTTTTACATCATGAAAAATATCAATAACCCTAAACATTGTAATGCTTTGCATG